>NW_007731079.1:9041-65593 GCF_000696425.1 Galeopterus variegatus | reverse complement strand
CAAACTTGCTGGCACCTTGGTGATGGACCTCTAGCCTCCAGACAGTGAGGGATACATTTCTGTTGTTCAAGCCACCCAATCTGTAATATTTTGTTTTGGAAGCTTGAGCAGACTAATATACCATCTAACAACTGTTTTAAATTATTTGGGAATCCATTACAAAGCAGAGGGACGTGTTTTATATTTGAGAATTTGCTCCAGGTAAGACCATATTTCTGACCAACCATTGGAGATCACCACCAAAAATGGCAATTATTAACAAAGATCATGTCCAAAGGTTACAACCTTCTTCAACTCACTGAGGTTGACCTGATATGCTACAATTAGAGCAGTATCTACTCAGACAAATTTATGTGGTCCATAAAATATGAGTTACACATACCAGAATTAGAATATATGAACAGATATTTCCCAATATACATATATTTAACATAATATCACAAGAAATCCCCATTCCTTCCTATTGCTTCAAATGTAAGTCTTAACTCCCAATGACTATATAACTCTAGCTCAAACATTCACACTTTAATTTTTAAATGCACCAAGTTGTCATAAAAACACTTCAAACTCAATAGGTCCCAAATGAAACAAGTTTTAAAACCTTCATCCCATAATTTCTCCCATATTTTCTATCTTATTTAATGGAATTCACCCAGAAACCAAAACCTAAAACCTGAGATATCTCTTATTCTCTTTCTTAGCCCTTTCTAAACTCTTATGGATCGTTTAAGGATCTAGGCTCCTTTCATCTAGTGTATCTACCATCCGCTAGGGCTCTGGAGTCCTCCCCTAGGGGGGAAAACTAGAGACAATCAGAGATGGTCAATTGCACCTTAACACCTATGTACAAAAATGACACAAACTGGTCATATGACCTCAGCTAGATGCAAAGAACCCAGAAAATGTANACAAAAATGACACAAACTGGTCATATGACCTCAGCTAGATGCAAAGAACCCAGAAAATGTAATCTAGCCATTTGACAAGAAGAAAAATAAAAAAAACATTGTTATTGGTGAGTTCTAGAAATCTTTACCATGACTTTCACCTTCTGCAGTGTATTTTAAAGTTCAAATGCTATTTATGCTATTAATGCTATTAGTGGTTAGTGATGTCTTTCTCTATTTTTCCAAGTCTCTCCCAATGACTATATAACTCTAGCTCAAACATTCACACTTTAATTTTTAAATGCACCAAGTTGTCATAAAAACACTTCAAACTCAATAGGTCCCAAATGAAACAAGTTTTAAAACCTTCATCCCATAATTTCTCCCATATTTTCTATCTTATTTAATGGAATTCACCCAGAAACCAAAACCTAAAACCTGAGATATCTCTTATTCTCTTTCTTAGCCCTTTCTAAACTCTTATGGGTCGTTTAAGGATCTAGGCTCCTTTCATCTAGTGTATCTACCATCCGCTAGGGCTCTGGAGTCCTCCCCTAGGGGGGAAAACTAGAGACAATCAGAGATGGCCAATTGCACCTTAACACCTATGTACAAAAATGACACAAACTGGTCATATGACCTCAGCTAGATGCAAAGAACCCAGAAAATGTAGTCTAGCCATTTGACAAGAAGAAAAATAAAAAAAAAAAAACATTGTTATTGGTGAGTTCTAGAAATCTTTACCATGACTTTCACCTTCTGCAGTGTATTTTAAAGTTCAAATGCTATTTATGCTATTAATGCTATTAGTGGTTAGTGATGTCTTTCTCTATTTTTCCAAGTCTTTCTATTTTATGTACAGTAAACAATTTAATGTACTGTTACTTTCCTTACCTTTCTCACCTGCTATTTTCAATGTTCGACTTATAAATTATTATTTTCGCTGCTGTTGTTATCATTATATAATTTTTTATGTAACTTTTTTTCTCTAAGTGTCTTCAGCCTTTGTCATCAGTTCTTAAACATTCCCAATCTTGATTTCTGGACCTTGATTCATTTTTCTGACTTCTGGGAAACATTATTACATAGTTTTATCATTAAAGTTTAAAAAAAATAAATAGTTGAATATTTTCTTAAATTTTGCCTAAGAAAGTATTTTTGTCATCTTTGCACATTCTCTTAATTTTTGCCTGTGTAAGATAGGTTTTCTGAACCCAAAAAGCTCTACCAAAAAACTCTTAGAGCTGATAAGAGAATTCAATGAATTCAACGAATTCAGTGAGGTTGAAAGATACAAAATCAACATACAAAAATCAGTAGCATTTTTATACTCCAACAACAAACTAGAAAAAAAAAGAGATCAAGAAAGCAAGACCATTTACAATAGTCTCCAAAAAACTAAAATACCTAGGAATATATCTAACCAAAGAGATGAAAGATCTCTACAATGAGAACTACAAATCATTTCTGAAAGAAATTAGGGAAGACACTAAGAGATGGAAAGACATTCCTTGATTGTGAATTGGAAGAATCAATGTAGTAAAAATGTTTATACTACCCAAATCCATCTACAAATTCAATGTGATTCCCATCAAAATACCAATGACATTCTACACAGAATTAGAAAAAGCAATCCTAACATTCATATGGAACAACAGAAGACTCTGAATAGCCGAAGCAATCCTGAGCAAGAAAAGTAAAGCTGAAGGCATTACACTTCCTGACTTCAAACTATATTTTAAATCTGTAGTAATAAAAACAGCATGGTACTGGCATAAAAACAGACAAGTGGACCAATGGAACAGAATCAAGAACTCAGAAATCAACCAACATATTTACAGCCAACTGGTCTTTGACAAAGGCACCAAGGACATACATTGGGAAAAAGACTTCCTCTTCAATAAATGATACTAGAAAAACTGGATATCCTTTTGTAGAAGAATGAAACTTGATCCATACCACTCACCATATACCAAAATCAACTCAAAATGGATTAGAGGCCTAAATACAAGGCCTGAAACTATAAAATTCCTAGAAGAAAACAGGAGAAATGCTCCAGGATTTGGGACTGGGCAATGACTTTATGAATAAAACCCCAAAAGCACAAGCAACAACAACAAAAATAAACAGATGGCATTATATCAAACTAAAAATCTTCTGCACAGCAAAGGAAACAATAGAATGAAAAGACGTCCTACAGAATGGGAGAAAATATTTGCGAAATATGCATCTGATAAGAAATTAGTATTCCAGAATATACAAAGAGCTCAGACAACTTTACAGCAAAAAACAAACAATCTGATTAAAAAATGGGCAAAGGAGCTCAAAGGAAGACATACAAATGACCAACAGGTATATGAAAAAATGTTCAGCATCACTAATCATCAGGGAAATGAAAATCAAAACCACTCTGAGATATCATCTCACTCCAATCAGACTTACTATTATAAAAAAGGCAGAGAATAACAAATGCTTTTGAGGATGTGGAGAAAGAGGAACCCTCCTGCGCTAGTGGTGGGACTGTAAATTGGCACAGCCATTATGGAGAACAGTATGGAGGTTTCTTAAACAACTGCAGGTAGAAATTCCATATGATCCAGCAATCACACTCCTGGGGATATATCCAGAGGATTGGAAAACATCAGGTCACAGGCATACCTGCACTCCCCCATTTATTGCAGCTCTATTTACAATAGCAAGGCAATGGAACCAACCTAAATGTCCATCAATGAATGACTGGATAAGGAAATTGTATATACACAATGGAATACTACTCAGATATAAAAAAGAATGAAATTCTATGACTTGCAGCAACATGGATGAGCCTGGAGAAAATTATCCTAAGTGATACAACCCAGGTACAGAAAGAGAAGTACTGCATGTTCTCATAATTGGGAACTGAATCCATAAATAAACAAATGAACAATAAAGAGAGACAGAGAGAAAGAAAGAAAGAAACAGCAACCACAGTAATATGTTCAACTTTTAGAAAACTAGAGGTGGAAAAGGGGAGGGGAAGGGGAAAGAGGGAGGACTAATGTGGAATTGGTCACAGATGCAAAGAACGATTGCATATTGTAATGATGAGTAAGCTAACTATACTGATCTAACCACCACACATTATACACAATTACTGAAAATCAATCTTGTACTCCACATGTATGTATAATAAAAAATAAATTTAAAAATGAGAAATATGAAAAAAGATAGGTTTTCTGTTGTTTTTGCACATAATCACTTAAATGTGTATGTTTAACTGATTATTTCTGTGCAAAAACAACAGAAAACCTATCTTTTTTCATATTTCTCATTTTTAAATTTATTTTTTATTATACATACATGTGGAGTACAAGATTGATTTTCAGTAATTGTGTATAATGTGTGGTGGTTAGATCAGTATAGTTAGCTTACTCATCATTACAATATGCAATCGTTCTTTGCATCTGTGACCAATTCCACATTAGTCCTCCCTCTTTCCCCTTCCCCTCCTCTTTTCCACCTCTAGTTTTCTAAAAGTTGAACATATTACTGTGGTTGCTGTTTCTTTCTTTCTTTCTCTCTGTCTCTCTTTATTGTTCATTTGTTTATTTATGGATTCAGTTCCCAATTATGAGAACATGCAGTACTTCTCTTTCTGTACCTGGGTTGTATCACTTAGGATAATTTTCTCCAGGCTCATCCATGTTGCTGCAAGTCATAGAATTTCATTCTTTTTTATATCTGAGTAGTATTCCATTGTGTATATACCATTTCCTTATCCAGTCATTCATTGATGGACATTTAGGTTGGTTCCATTGCCTTGCTATTGTAAATAGAGCTGCAATAAATGGGGGAGTGCAGGTATGCCTGTGACCTGATGTTTTCCAATCCTCTGGATATATCCCCAGGAGTGTGATTGCTGGATCATATGGAATTTCTACCTGCAGTTGTTTAAGAAACCTCCATACTGTTCTCCATAATGGCTGTGCCAATTTACAGTCCCACCACTAGCGCAGGAGGGTTCCTCTTTCTCCACATCCTCAAAAGCATTTGTTATTCTCTGCCTTTTTTATAATAGTAAGTCTGATTGGAGTGAGATGATATCTCAAAGTGGTTTTGATTTGCATTTCCCTCATGATTAGTGATGTTGAGCATTTTTTCATATATCCGTCCCATGTGGAGACCGGTTCCAGCTCACTGGCTGAGCGCGGTGCGGGTGCAACACCGAGGGTTGCGATCCCGTTACCGGTCAGTAAAAAAGACAAAAAGGAAAAAAAAATTATGTATTTTAATTGACACATTGTAATTGTACTTATGAGGTACACTCTGATGTTTTGATACATGTATATGTTCTATTATGATCAAATTAGGTTACTTAATGTGTCCACCTTATGCATTTATCATTTCTTTGTGGTAAAAATATTCAAAAGCCTTTCTTCTAGGTACTGTGTAATATACGAATCTTAAATGTTAACCCTAGTCACACTGCTGTGCAATAGAACACCAGAATTTATTCCTCCTATTTAATTGTAATTTTGTACCTGTTGGCCAGCCTTTCCTGTTTTCCCTTAAAATCCCCTTCCCTACCCCCCAATCTCTGGCAACCACTGTTCTACTTTCTGTCCTTATAATATCAACTTTTTAAAAAATATATATTTCACATAGGAGTGAGATCATATGTATTTGTCTTCCTGTGCCTGGCTTACTTCACATAACATAATGACCTCCAAGTCCATCCACATTGCCACACTGGCTTACTTCACATAACATAATGACCTCCAAGTCCATCCACATTGCCACAAATGACAGGATTTTATTCTTTTTTATGGATTAATAGTATTCCATTGTGTGTGTGTGTGTGTATATATATATATATATATATATATCAAATGACAGGATTTTATTCTTTTTTATGGATTAATAGTATTCCATTGTGTGTGTGTGTGTGTGTGTGTGTATATATATATCACAATTTTTATATCCATTCATCTGTTGTTGGACACTTAGGTTGATTCCATATCTTGGCTATTGTAAATTGTGCTGCAACAAACATGGGAGTGCAGGTATCTCTTTAACATACTGACTTAATTTCCTTTGGGAATATACCCAGTAGTGGAATTGCTGGTTGCTATGGTTGTTCTATTTTTAATTTTTTGAGGAAACTCCATACTGTTTTCCATAATGGCTGTATTGACTTACACTCCACCAACAGTGTGCAAGTGTTCACTTTTCTCCACATCCTCGCTGACACTTGTTTTCTTTTGCCTTTTTATAATAGCCATTCTAACTGGAGTGAGGTGGTGTCTCGTTTTGATTTTTATTTCCCTGCTGATTAGTGATGCTGAGCATTTTTTCATATACCTGTTATCCGTTTCTATATCTTCTTTTCAGAAATGTCTATTAAGATCCTTTGACCATTTCTCAATTGGATTATTTGTCTTTTTGCTGTTGAGTTGTTTAAATTCCTTATATATTCTTGACATTAACCCCGTATCAGATAGTTTGCAAGTATTTTCTCCTGTTCTGTAAGTTGTCTCTTCATTCTGTTAACAGTTTCCTTTGATGTGCAAAAGCTTTTTAGTTTGATGTAACCCCACTTTTCTATTTTTGCTTTTATTGCTTATGTGTTTGAAGTCTTATTTTAAAAATTCTTGCCCTGTCTCATGTCATGATTATTTTCCCCTAGTTTCATAGTTTTGGGTTTTACATGTAAATTTTTACTGCATTTTTAATTGATTTTTTTATATGGTGAGAGGTGGAGATCTAGTCCAATTTGTCTGCATGTTGGTCTAGTCTCATCCTGCTGCATTTTCCCAGTAACACTGAATGAAGAGTCTATCTTTTCCCCAATATGTATCCTTAGCACCTTTGTCAAAGATCAATTTATTGCATAAATTTATTCCTGGGCTCTCTGTTCTGTTCCATTGATCTATGCATCTGTTTTTATACCAGTACCATACAGTTTTGGTTACGATACCTTTGTAATATAATTTGAAGACAGGTAGTATGACGCCTCCAGCTTTGTTTATTTTTCTCAGGATTGCTTTGGATATTTGTGGTATTTTTTGGTTCCACATAAATTTTAGAGTTGTTTTTTTCTTCCGTTTTAATGAATAATGTCATTGGTGTTTTGACAGGGATTGCATTAAATCTGTAGATCATTTTGGGTAGAATAGCCATTTTAATAATATTAGTTCTTCTGATCCATGAATATGGGCTTTCTTTCCATATGTTTATGTCCTCTTCAATTTCCTTCTTCAAAGTTTTGTACATAATAATAATAATAATAATAATAATAATAATAATAATAATAATAATAATAATAATAATAATAATAATAATAATAATAATAATAATAATAATAATAATAATAATAATAATAATAATAATAATAATAATAATAATAATAATAATAATAATAATAATAATAATAATAATAATAATAATAATAATAATAATAATAATAATAATAATAATAATAATAATAATAATAATAATAATAATAATAATAATAATAATAATAATAATAATAATAATAATAATAATAATAATAATAATAATAATAATAATAATAATAATAATAATAATAATAATAATAATAATAATAATAATAATAAAAAGATATCATTGACTTTATGTCAGGCACCTTACCAGATTCTTCAAGCATTTTCTTTCTTTCTGAGAAAAATGCCTTGGAATTTTGATTACATTTAATTTGTAGATTGCTTTGGGTAGTATGAACATTTTAAGAACTTAATTTTTCCAATCCTTGAACACAAGATATTTTCCCATTTGCTTGTGTCTTCTTCAATTTCTTTCAATATCTTATTGTTTTCTTTGTACAGATCTTTCATCTCCTTGATTAAATTTATTTCTAAATACTTTATTTATTTTGATGCTACTATAAGTGAGATCATTAATTTTTTTTCAAATGGTTTGTTGTTAGTGACTGACTTTTGTATGTTGATTTTCTATCCTGTAACTTTACTGAATTTGTTTATTAGTTCTAACAGTTTTTTGGTGGGGTCTTTAGGGTGTTCTATATATAAGATCATATTGTTTGCAAACAGGGACAGTTTGACTTCCTCTTTTCCAATTTGGGTGCCTTTTATTTCTTTCTCTTGTCTAATTGCTCTGGTTAGGACTTCCAGTACTGTGTTGAATGAAGTGGTGACAGTGCCATCCTTGTGTTGTTCCTGATCTAAGAGGGAACGCTTTCAGCTTTTCCCCATCCAGTATGATGTTAGCTGTGGGTTTTTCATATATGGCCTTTATTGTATTGAGGTACATAAATTCCATACCTAGTTTGTTAAGAGTTTTTATGGTGAAGTAGTGTTAAATTTTGTCAAATGCTTTTTCTGCATCAATTGAAATGATCATATGTTTTTTGTCTTTCTGTTAATGTGGTGTAACATACCTTTATTTTAACATCAACAGAGTATTTATTTATTTACTTATTTTATTGAAACATACTTGATTGTACATATCTGTGAGGTACAGAGTTGAATATCAATACCTATATGCAATATGTGATGCTCAAATCAAGATATTAGTATATTCAAATAATTACAAAATGTAATTATTTATTGTGCCCCTTTACTAATTTCTTGCTATCCCCCACCCCCTGTAACCTCTCCTTTTCCCACCTCTGGTAACCTCAATTCTGTTCTCTACTTTTGAAAGTTCAACTTCTTATTGTGATTGTTTAATCTTTCTTTCTTTTATAAAAATTTTATTTATTTGTATTTTTAGCTCCTAGTTATGAGTGAGGACATGCAATATTTCTCTTTCTGCACTTGTCTGATCTCTCTTAACATAATTTTATCTAAGTTCATCCATATTGCTGCGAGTGGCAGAACTTTATTCTTTTTTATGACAGAGTAGTATTCAACACTGTATATACTTCATTTTCCTTATCCATTCACGTGTTGATGGACATTTAGGTTGGTCCAAACCTTAGCTATTATAAACAGAGCTGCAATAAACATGGGAGTGCAGGTATTCCTTTGATGTGATGAATCCCATTCCTTTGGGTATATACCCAGCAGTGGGATTGCTGGACCGTATGGCAGTTCTACCTGTAGTTATCAGAGGAAACTCCATACTGTTTTGCATAATGACTACACTAATTTACAGTCCCACCAAAAGTGTAGGAGGTTTCCCCTTTCTCTGCATCCTTGCCAACATTTGTTATTCTCTGTCTTTTTGATACTAGCTAGTCTAGCTGGGGTGAGATGAAATCTCAGTGTGATTTTGATTTACATTTCCCTGATGCTTAGTGATGTTGAACATTTTTTCATGTGTATGTTGGCCATTTGTATGTCTTCCTTTGAGAAATGCCTATTCAGCTTCTTTGCCCATTTTTTAATTGGGTTACTTGTTTTTTACTGTTAAGTTATTTGAGATCCTTGTATATTCTAAACATTAAACCCTTTTTGGATATATAGTTTGCACATATTTTCTGCCATTCCCATTCCGTAGGTTGTCTTTTTACTCTGTTAATTGTTTCCTTTGCTGTGCAAAGCTTCTTAGTTTCATGTAATCCCATTTGTTTATTCTTCCTTTTGTTGCCTGTGCTTGGGGGGTCTTATTCATAAAGACTTTGTCCAGTCTTACTTCCTGAAGTATTTTCCCTTTTCTTTTTAGTAGTTTTATAGTTTCAGGTGTTATATTGAAGTCTTTAATCCATTTTGAGTTGATTTGGTTATATGGGGAGAGGTACAGATCTAGTTTCATGCTTCTACATATGGATGTCCAGTTTTTCCAGCACCATTTATTGAAGAGGCTCTCCTTTCCCCACTGCATGTTCTTGGTGCCCTTATTGAATATCAGTTGGCTTTAAATATGATTTAAGGGTTGATTTATGGGTTCTCTATTCTATTCCATTGGTCCAAGTGTCTGTTTCTATGCCAGTACCATGCTGGTTTGGTTAATATAGCTTTGTAGTATTATTTGAAGTCAGGTAGTCTTATGCCTCTGAATTTATTTATTTGTTTGTTTGTTTGTTTATACTCAGGATTGCTTTAGCTATTCAGGGTCTTTTGCTGTTCCATATGAGCATTAGGATTGTTTTTCTATTACTGTAAAGAATGTCATTGGCATTTTGGTCTATTACTGTGAAGAATGTCATTGGCATTTTGATGGGGATTGCATTGAATCTGTAGATTGCTTTGGGTAGTATGGACATTTTCACAATTTTGATTCTTCCAATCCAAGAGCATTGAATGTCTTTCCATGTTTTTTTGTCTTCTTTCATTTCTTCTCATAGTGATTTGTAGTTCTCTTTTTAGAGATCTTTCAACTCAGTTAAATTGACTCCTAGGTATTTTATTTTTTTTTGATGGCTATAGTAAATGTGCTTACTTTCTTGATTTCTTTTTCTGCTTAGACAAAGTCAAATTGTCACTGTTGACAGATGACATGATCCTATATATAGAAAAGCCTAAAGACTCTACAAAAGAAATTCTTAGAATTGATAAATAATTTCAGTAAAGTTGCAAGATACAAAATCAACATGCAAAAATCAGTAGCATTTTACTAAAAATCTGATCTTTTCAATTTTGTTTTTTTAATTTTATTTCTGCTCTGAGCTTTAGTATGTTTTTCCTTCTGCCAATTTGGGGGTTAGTTCACTGTTGTTTTTCTAGTTCCTTTAGGTGCATCATTAGTTTGTTTATTAGAAATCTTTCTTCTTTTTTTGATGTAGGCATTTGTTGCTATAAACTTTCTACTTAGAACTGCTTTTGCTGTATTGGGTAGGTTTTGGTATGATGTGTTTCTGTTCTCATTAGTCTTAAGAAATTTTTAAATTTCCTGTTGAATTCCTTAATTAACCCACCAGTTGTTTAGGAGCATGCTGTTTAATTTCCGTTATTTGTAAAGTTTCCACAGTTTTTCTTGTTTATTTCTAGTTTTATACCATTGTAGTCAGAAAAGATACATGATATGATCTGTCTTTTTAAATTTGTGTAGACTTGTTTTTTGGCCTAACATATGATCTATCCTGGAGAATGTTTCATGTGCAGTTGAGAAGAATGTGTATTCTGTATCTGTTGGTTAGAATGTTCTGTAAATGTCTATAAGGTCCATTTGGTCTATGATGTAGTTTGGAATTTTTCCTTATTATCCCATTAAGTAGGATTTTTGTTCCTTTCTCCATCTGTTCTCCCTCAGGAACACCTATTATTTGAACATTTGTTCACTAAATGATATCCCATGTGTCTCATAGGCTTTCTTCATTCTTTTTCATTCTTATTTCTTTTTTTCTTTTTTCCTCCAACTGGGCAATTTCAAAATATCTGTCTTTAAGTTCGGAAATTCTTTCTTCTGCTTGATTTAGTCTGTTGTTGAAGCTCTTGATTGTATTTTTTATTTCATTCAGTGAGTTATTCAGCTCTAAGATTTCTGTTTGGTTCTTTTTTATGATATCTATCTCTTTGTTAAATTTCTTATTCAGATTGTGAATTGCTTTCCTGATTTCACTGAATTGTTTGTCTGTGTTCTCTTGTATCTCATTGAGTTTCCTTATGATCATTAGTTGAAATTCCTTTACAGGCATTTTATAACTGTCTTTTTCTTTGGCACCTGTTACTGGAGACTTATTGTGTTCTTTTCAGGGTGTCATGTTTCCTTGCTTTTTCATGTTTCTTGTGTACCTACATTGATGTCTGCATATCTAATAGAATAGTTTCTTTTCCCAATTTTATGGAGTACACTACATAGAAACGACTTTTTCTTGTATATGGGTCTTATGGTGTCAGTTGGTCATGTTGCACTGGCTTTGGTTTTGTGTGGACCCATTAGTGTAGTCTCTGTGCCATTTCTTATGTTGCAATTCTCTTTAGTAATGTCTGAAAATGCCTCAGTGGCCTGGACTGTGAGAGTTTGTGTCAACAATTTGCTCTGTTTTGCTGGATCAGGGACACTGGGCTTGTTGCAGAGGTGTGTGCAGGTACAGAGAACCAACCAGTTTTTTGTTAGTCTTTCTGAGGCACAGAATTGTTGTCTGACTGGCTCTCAGACCAGGTGTGGGCTCACAGATCTGAGGTTGTCTCTCCCAGGGGGTGGTGTGCTGCCTGAGCAGCTTTTGGGCTGAAAACAAGTATGCCTGGGTGCGGGCTGGGAGGGTCAAGAGGCTCTGTGAGGGCCTGTCAGAGAAGTGGATACCACATCCTATCCAGGAGCTGGCATATGTAGGTACAGCAGGGCCAGATGGTTCTGTGGAGGGCTTCTGGAGAAAGCAAAGCCACTGTCCAATTTGCTGTCAAGCAGGGAGCCGGTGTGCACAGGTGCAGCAGGGCCTGGCAGCTTTATGGATGGCCACCAGATGAGCTGTTGAGCCTGGAGCAGGCCTGCAAGGGTGCAGCAGGTCCCAGAAGCTTCATAGAGGCCCACTGGGTGGAGGCATAGCCCCTACCTGGTTCACTGTTAGGCAAGGGGTAGACGTGCTGCAGTGCAGCAGGGCCAGCTACTCTGTGGAGGGCCACTAGATCATCTGTTGACTCTGAAGCAAGGCTGCGAGGGTGCAACCAGCATTGGCAGCTCTGTAGAGGCCTGCTGTGGGGAGGCAAAGCCACTACTCAATGTTGCCAGTCAGGAAGCAGGTGCACGCTAATGCAGCAGGGCCCAGCAGCTCCATGGAGAACCACTGGATTAGCTGTTGAGCCTGGAACAAGCCTGAAAAGGCACAGCAGCTCTGCAGAGGCCTGCTGTGGGGAAGCAAAGATGCTGCATAATCACTGTTGGTCAGGGAGCAGGTGTACACTAGTGCAGCAGGAACCAGAAGCTCTGTGGAGGGCAACTAGGGGCAAGTGAAGCTACCACCAGACTGGCTGTCGGGCTGGCATGGGCACCTGTGGGCTGCAGATTGTGCAGGACAGGTGCATGTCAATGTGGTAGACCATAGCTTATTGGTGGTTTCCCCTCTAACAAGTATGCCTTTTCTCCTGGGGGGAAGGAGAGGATGCCATGTGTGTTCAGATGCTGAAGTCTTGGTCTTTCTGTCTGAACAGGACTCCTGGCATAGACCATAGCTTATTGGTGGTTTCCCCTCTAACAAGTATGCCTTTTCTCCTGGGGGGAAGGATAGGATGCCATGTGTGTTCAGATGCTGAAGTCTTGGTCTTTCTGTCTGAACAGGACTCCTGGCATCCAGAACTGTGCTCCTGCTTGCACCCATGTGAACATTGAAGAGTTAAGGTGGGGCATAAGGGCGGAGGGAGTCAGTTTTCTCTGACTCCTTGGGCAGGACATACTCTTGCTGTGAGTTTGGTTTCAAGACGGGACTGTGCTGTAGCTGGTTCAGCTAAGCTGGGGGTTGCTGTCCCTGGGCTTCTACTATGAGGCCATGCAGCTGCTCAAACTGCCAGCTACTCTCCAAACTGGGTTTGGGGCCTAAGGGGACTGAAGGAGTCTTGTGCCAGGAATTGCTGACATTTGTGGTGGCAGTGGAAACATCTGGGGTTTTTCCAGCCTACCTTCTCTGCCTGACTCTGAGCCAGTCCCCATGGGAAGACAGCAAGGCAGAGGCGGCTGCCTTGCTCTGCTCTCTGCAGTGCTATCCTGTCTTCCTTGCTCCACAAAGATTCTGTCTCCCTTGGTCCTCTGCAGTGTATTTCCTGTCGTTCAGTTCAAAATATGGTTGTATATTTGTTGTTTTGGTTTCTTTTTGTTGGGGGGACGAGCACCAGACACCTCTCGTCAGCTCTGTTGCTCCACACCCCCGTCATTGCTTTTCATGTTTCTTTGCTTTCCTTTCTTATATAAGGCAGATCCTTTACATTTCTCTCTTCATGTCTGTCTTTTTATGATCCCAAGCACCTGTTTCGTGGGGGCCTCTTTTTCATAAAAGCGTGTTCCTTTAGTTATTTCTGCGAATACCACACAAATGTTTTATAAAACCTCCATCTTATTCTCAGAAAAGTAATATCCACAAAAACTCTGCTTTTGAGGATTCTAGACAATATTTCCCTTATCTTTTGCTATGAAGAGGCCAAGTAACTTATGTTTTCCTTTTTTTAAAAAGAGAGATACATTCAGGCTCAGCTTTTCTCAATAGACAGGGAGGGTGAAATTTACTTGCCTTCTCATTCTGGCTATTTCAATTTTAATAACCTTCCTCTCTCAGAGGTAAAATCAAGGTCATCAGCTTCTAATTTTATACTGGTCTATTGAACTGAGGATGTATCTTCTGCTTCTTAGACGGTTCACTGATGTAGGAAGAGCCCATTGAAGTTTAAAGACCTTATTTGAACAATGAGAAAGCATGCTCCTCTGCATGTTCAGCTCCTAGAACTTCTCATGTGATGACCAGGAATACAAAGATATGGGTTTCTACTATTTTTCTGTGTTGTGGACTCTGAACTGTAATGTTCAAATGGATGAGGAAAGAAAAGTGTTGAAGCAGATGTCGATGAGAAGCAGAATAGGGCAGAAATGTGACTCTTGTTGCCCAGAGATACCGCCTATTTCTGGTCACAAGAGCCTCTTTACCATGCAGTAAGACATAAACAGTGGAACCAAATCACCGTCTTTTCCTATCTTCTTCGGGACAATGGGTTTTGTTTCATTTCAGAGGGGCTGACATATGGTGCATAGCTAAGAATGGGCATTTAGTGGGATTTCGTCCAGACACTGATACATGATCTTTGCTCATCTTGAACTTGTGGTGCTAGTGCCAATATATTTAATGTATCCACATAGGTATATTAGTTGGAACTTGATAGAAGAGATATTAGGCACATTTAATAACCAAGTTAAACCCATTTATATGCATATAAGTGGAATTTGAAAGCACTTTATTAATATTATATCTTTAGGGCTTGACTTTATAATCAGCCTGCTAACTTAACAAACTAAAATACAACATGAACTTTAAATCGAGTACACTTTCCATTATACCACAGCAGACACAAGTTAATGAGTAATAATGTTGCAAGCCCCCCCAAAATAGTCCTAATGCCAGAGGGAACTTTCCATTCACAGCACTTGTGGCTTTGCTCTACTCGAATGATGTGATCTTTTAGGAAAATAATAAAGGATATGAATAGCCAGTTCCCACCAATGAATAATAAAGACCTTATTATTACACATGCTTACATTTTGTGGCATCAGAGAAAAGAAACATCTCAAACCCTAGATTTTTCCAAATTAATTGGTAAACCCCTCCTCATATAAACTCTTTCAACTATACTAGCACACTATACCTTTTTAGCTATTTATAGAGATAAAGTGAAAACAGTACATGCTTAGGAAAACAAAACCAAAACCTAACATTCAGGCAGGGTGGGGGTGGAATGTTGGAATGCAAGACCCCCAAGACCTTGATGTGAAGGGTCCTGAAAAGAAAGTCATACAGTACCAAGCTCCACTACTTTACATGGCCACACACTGTGATCTCACATATCAGGGAAATTAAGCTTCAATAGCCAGAAAGAAAAATGCCACCTTCCCTACCAGTCCTTGGACGAGTGCTGCTGAACTGTTTTTTCTTTTTTGGGGGGGAAAGTTAAGTATATTTAAAAAAAATTTTTTTTAGCACATGTTCTCACTCATGACTGGCTTCTAGGAAGGAAGGAAGGGGCGGAGGGGGTAGGGATTGAGGGAAGAAGGAGGAATGAAGAAAAGATAGAAGAACACAACAGTACATTGAACTTTCAGAAGGAGAGAACAAACCCAAGGATTCTAGAGATGGGAGGAGGCTTGGGAAGTGATAGGTCAGGCAAAGGGCATAAAGAATATCACAATTTGTAAGAATGAATATGCTGGACTGTTTTTGATGCCTAATTTTACATATGATTTTAGGAAGCTTGTAAGCCAACATTCCACCCCCACCCTAACACAAACCAAGGTAATAGCTTCTGCTTAAGGTCTTTAAATATAATATTGACATTAGTAGAGCAGTATACTACTTCCTACCTATGAAAATATGGTTGTTCTTATGTCCTCTTTTTAAAGAATCATTGTGGGCAGATAATGAAAAGCAGAGCTTAGGGCAAAGAATGGAGAAATTGGGCGGAAAAGGAGCAAAAAACAATAGACTAGAGTTTGAAAGGATGAGGATTGAGGAACTCACGGATTATATTTGCGAGACAGTGAGTGATTGATTTTTGCATCGTTTAAAAGCCTGTGTACATCATAGAAACATATTTAACTAGGAGTAAAGGATGGGAACCTTGATAAAATTTTAAATATTATCCTAGGATCCTACTGAGACAGTCCTTAAGAAGAGCATGCTACAATGTATCTAAGCATCCTTCTAGGTACCATCTAGAAAAAAAATTTTAGCTTGTTAAAAAATGCTTCTAGGATCTGTGTCAGGAAATGCCCTGATTTGTATTAGCAGACTTCTCCCTAGGATTATGTTACTTTGGAGCAGAAGTTGTTCCATGTATTATATACTTTTATTTTATACTTGATTTTTCATAAGTATTATATCAAGGTTTTGAAGATTCATTGAATAATTATGAATAGCAAACTTAAAATATTTAAAGGGAATTAAAAAGTTTATGCGAATTTTACAAAGCTCATATCCTATGTAAGATTTTGCAATTAATTATGGGATGGGGAAAAAAATCAAATTTATTTAAAAATAAAAACTATCACCACCAGCATCACCACAAAGAAGATTTCTATAGTTTTAACCTTTCTGAAGCAAAGGTTTCTTAAGCTTCCTTTTTTCCTATTCTAGAAATAGCTAATGATGGTTAATCCTTTGTCTTTTTCCCCTGAGACCCTTTCAGGTCAGCCACTTTTACAGTGTCCTGCATTTATCGTTAACAGCTTTTCAAGACCTACAAGGCGATGTTGAATATTACACACTTTTTTGGAGTTCTGCTACCTCAAATGAATCAGTAAAAATCCTCCCAGATGTAAACTCCCATGTCATTGGCCACTTAAATCCAAACACAGAGTATCGGATTTTTATCTCTGTCTTCAATGGAGTCCACAGCATCAACAGTGCAGTACTGCACGCAACCACTTTTGATGGGGGTGAGTCCAGATTCTAAGGTATATTTGGATTCAGAGATGCGAATGAAATTGATTGATTCTTGCTGGGGTTGAGATCAGTCATCTCTCCATTATAAAATTTCCGGTGTTGGAGGGAAGGGAGTCGGGGCTAAAATGCTTAAGTGCTCACTGTCGTCAAGTGGCAGATCAATAAGTGGTCCCACTGAGACAGCAGCTCGAGGCTCTAATAATGGGATATTAGCCCACTTTGTTCCTGTTCTTTTCAGTGTATGCTTATTTTGGAACCGAGTTCACATCGATAAATGGTGGCATTTAGAAACTTTTTTTTATTAAAGATTTGCTCTCAGAAGCAGTATGCTTTTCAAAACGACAGCCAAGCAGAGTGAGGGCCCTCCCTGAGTCACCAGAAATGGCAGGTGGAAGTTCAGTAACTGAGAAAAATTGCCTATGACTCATTCCTAAGCCAGTCAGCAAGGGGGAGGAAGCAAGAGAAGCAACTTGTGAATCTGAAATGTGTTTGCAATGGTCTTTCTAATCTTTTTGGCTTTATAAAGTCTCATTATAAACATTATAATATCATTACCTCCCAAGCAAGTGTTCCAGGTCATTAGCAGAGCTCTTTAAGTGTGGAACCCATTTCCCTTTGTGGTGCCAAAGGTCAGCACCTTTTGTTTATAAAATAGGATGGATCACAAGGACAATTTTTCAACTAGTTAAGATGAGTTCTTATGATAAAAATAGGCCTTTGCATAGTTATTTCTGACGTGCTTGAGTAATTGTGTAATTTAACGCTAAGCAAGATTTTTTTCTAATGTTAGATTTCATCATTACCTATGGTAATCAACATTCAAAATCATTTACATAATGACAATATTGCATTATTGCTTCACATTGCTTGAGTTACAAGCTAGTAACATCAAATGATTTTTCACGTTCCACCAGCCTCCATGTATTTGAGTTTCATTTTTTGCTTAAGGAGCAAATTTTCTTTCTCTCCTTCCCTGCCCCCCACCTGGGAGGTATGGAGTGAAGGGATGGAAAAAAGACAAGTAATAGATATGTGTTAGTGGTGCAGATGGGTGAATAATTTATCAACATATCCCACTGGTCACATAGTATCGAAGATTAGCGCAACACTGGTGGTATAAAGCATTTTACCACCAATTCTTCTGGTTTCTAACTGAGAGTATAATAAGCCAGTCTACAAAGGACTACAGACTGTGATAACTTCATCAGAGAAAAGCAGATAAGCAAGGAACCCTCTGCTAAACCTAAATACTAATCTGCATTTAGTTTAACAAGTGCTTTTTCAGAGACAGCTGGAGTTTATTCAGATTCTTCCTTTAATTCTAGAGCCTCAGGGCATGCTCCCTCCAGAGGTTGTCATCATCAACAGTACAGCTGTACGTGTCATCTGGACATCTCCTTCAAACCCAAATGGTGTTGTCACTGAGTATTCTATCTGTGTAAATAATAAGCTCTACAAGACTGGAATGAATGTGCCCGGGTCATTTATTCTGAGAGACCTGTCTCCCTTCACTATCTATGACATTCAGGTTAGAACATTGTTTTTTTGATGGTTAAGCTTATGGATATGTTAAATAAAACATGCAGTGTTATGTCTCTAAGTGAATACCTTCTGTCTTGGTTACAGATTATTTATTTGGTGGGGAAGGGGAGAAAGAAGAGGGAAATTGATCAGAATTAAGTCTATTTGCTGTGTGCAAATACGTGAGTCTCTGGAGAGAAGAAAATGATTATATGGGGAACGGTGGTGATGAGGATGGTGATGAAATTCTCACTGGCAAAATGCGGCTAATCACATATTCTAAATAAATCTTGCCAAACAGTTCACCTTTTTCCTGGATCTTTTACTAATATCAAAATCACAATCAGCTTATGAATGTGGACATGTTCTTTCTATTCCCATTCCTGCTATTTACTAATTTTAATATCTTCAGGGAATTTACGTAACCTCACTTGGTATCAATTTTCTTTCTTATAAGGGCAATGGAGTAGATGACTTAAAACATTTTATCCACCCCTAGCATTCTGTGATTATAAATGCAACAGTAAAATGTAAATAAAAATTTGACAGACAAAAAATTTAAAATATTTTATCTGGGGATGAAAGAAATATATCCAATCACTGTTCAACAAATGTTCAGTGATCCTCACCTATATGAGAGCAATTGCGTTTCAACTTCTTTGTTCTTAAAACTCTTTGGGATTCTTATTTTGCACCCTGCCCTAGAAAAATATTTATAGACTTATATGACAAAATTTAACACAAATTTTAGAGAGTTCATTGACCACTTGAAGCCCAGGTCATAGAAATCTGCCAGGTCTATTTACGTTAAAGTAGAAAAAGTATAGGGAATACAGAGGCATGCAAAACAAGAAACTTATCCTCAGAAAATCAGAACATTCTTGGAGTGCTAAAATATAAAAGATTACAGAGTATAATTTGCAAATGAGTGATAAAGTATAGGGAATACAGAGGCATGCAAAACAAGAAACTTATCCTCAGAAAATCAGAACATTGTTGGAGTGCTAAAATATAAAAGATTACAGAGTATAATTTGCAAATGAGTGATAAAAACAGTATTTCAGAAGCTCAAAGTTTATAGAGTTCTTGCAATTTAGTAAAATTTTAAATAAACGATGTTACTTCTAAAATGTATAAGAACTTCATAAATAATTTTCAGAAGATATTAAGCACAGAAATTTTATTTGACCACAGAAACTTTTCACTGGTTCTCTCCATTTAGTAGTGCTAGCTCAAAATAATTGGAAATACAGCTTCATGGATGATGTTAGCACAGGAAGCTGATGGAGGATCTACTGTGTTGCCCTCTTTGGGCCCTGGTGGAGAAACCTTACTGAGTTCTCAAAAGGCAGTTTATTCATTTGCTTTATCAAGGCTCAAAACACAACTTAAGGGTGAGAACACTGGCTGCTGTGCGCGCATGTGCAGCTCAGCTTTCCGACTGTGCAGCGAGAGTTGACGTTCAACAGCGTTCCAGGTGTGTTCTAGAGTGGAAGCCTTCACTCATACCTACTGGTGTGAGTCACTGCTGGCCTGAAGGGAATACCTCTCCTCAACAGATGAGGAGACAAAAGACTTGAGTTTTGTTGTTAGTAACTAAGATGTTCTTATTCCTGAAAATTACATTTATGTGGAGCTCTTCCTAGTCCAGGAATGCTGCACTTGATTTAGCTGTTTCATTTCTGTACATTAAAAAATCAAATTTCAGTGATTTTCTTCATTTAATATAATCAATTTATTGGTATGCCTAATACTTTAGAGTTAAAGTTCTCTATGCTAACCCTCTCTGTAAAATAGCTATTGACTTTAGAGCAAATAATGCACCCAAGTATATATTCTTTTAATAAATTATTTTATATATCTCTTTTCAAAGAAAAGAATAATATTAATTTTATTGGATTTTATCTCTCTTTAATATAAGTACAGAAACTTTTATATTTGTGTTTTATTCACATGTTATACAATATAGTTGTAGCACCAGATATATGTCCCAAAGATAGAGACTTGGAATATTAAATTAGTAAGAATGAAAAAAAATATTGACACATTTCTCTAAAGTCAAAAGAAAGGTTTTCTGGAGAAACATTTGAATACACCAAAGTGGTTTAGAGCTTAAAGCTATGTTTAATATTTAGATGAGAAAGCAAAAGGGTACAGTAAAGCCCAAATCATATATCCCAAATCTTAACAGCTTGATCATTTTTCCTGATTCCTCTGACCCCAATTTACAAACATACATAATAAATTCAGTTGAGTTGTTTCTGAGTTATCTCATTATGCATCATAGAATCAAATATTTTCCAACATGCATAAAGTTTATTGACTTTAATTCTACTACAGCATTATATTTTGAGTTCATCTGCCTTTACATTATTTCAGGTTTAATTGCACAAACTCAGAGTGGAGGACCTTGCTAGTGTTTATCTACTACATATTCCCTCCAAAGACTATATATGTCAATAAATAACTCATACAACATTATAAACGTATACCTCACCTCTCATTGAGGTGCAGACTGCTCTATGAATAAAACAGCATGTCTACTAAATTCAGTGAGAATCACATCTGCCTTTCCTCAAATGCCAATGGAAAAATCAGAGAACCACGTCACTTCAAAGCTCAGGATGAGTGCTTAGAATTCACCTGTATCAAGCTTCCCTCCTCCACTTATGTATTGGAGGCCGATAGTAAATTAGCACTGGAAAAAGTACAGTTCCCCTTTGGTTTATCCTTTAACTGAGAGCAGAAAGATGCTGTTTGTGGATGCCCCATGAGCCATCTTTCTTTCATTCATTTGTCTTTCCTCCCTCTTGCTGGTTGTGCTACTATTGTGATGCTAATGCTTGATGAACCCCATTTCTAATCTTTAGTCATTCCACCCTCCTCAGTTGTTGTTCAGATTAGGCAGCAGAGTTAAGGAGTGAATGATGATTTTCTGCTGTGCTAGGTGAAAATACAACTGCAGCTGGAACATTGGGTGTAAAGTAGCTCAGCCATATTGGAATGCTTCTCTAGACCTCATTTTTCTTCCATTAGACATTAGCATTTAGGCTGTTTGTTGCAAAGTGTCAAGACAATCCAGAAGATAGCATCATTATGCTACTTGATTATAGGTCTAGAGTGCCCTATACAGTGATATCCTGTTATGCTTGCAAATTGTCGCTTGGGCATCTTCCATTCCTTGACTGTGCTCTGAGTAGATTAATGTCTTTCTCTTTCTGAATGGTTGGAACCAGAGACTACACATCAACAGTCTAACTACCAAATCAATTGTCCTGAACCCAATTCTGCACTCTACTAAGACCATATCCCACTGGAGTCAATTAACATCAAAATGAATATTTATTAAACCCCAAGAGACTATAGAGAACTAGAAGAGATTCATATGAAATGAGATTAAGTGGGATTTAGGCCATTGTCAGTCTGTATTTTGAAAATGGTTGGATTTACTTTTTTCTAAATTAATGTTTACAGGTTGAAGTCTGCACAAAATACTCATGTGTAAAAAGCAATGGAACCCAAATCACCACTGTGGAGGATACTCCAAGTGATATACCGGCACCCACAATTCATAACATCACCTCAAGGTACAACATTTTTTGTCAGTTAATCTAAAGAATTCTGATCATAAGCAATGAAAATAAAAATCAAAGATGTCCCTTCAGCCATGACATTCTCATTTAATAAGTTGCTATATGTGTGTAAATCAAATTTTTGATATTATTTTACAGGTTAATCTTCATTGGACATCCAGTAATATTTAAACTTTGATTTCCCTGATTTCCCAGCCTCACTTCCCTAATTTAGTAATTGGTTAACAAATGCTTAAACTTGCTAAAGTGTTTCCTTATTTAAATGTGTCCTTTAGTGAATCCTTTAGTGAAGCAAAATAAAATTTTAATTGGAATGACTACCTTCTAATGTAAGCTCCATGAAAAACATTTAATTTGCATCTATTGGATCACCCTAAAGCTAGAACTATCTGTAAAATAAGTAGGCAGATAATCTTTAAATAGCCATTACCAACTTTATCAGAGTTTTGGAAGAATCCTTCATTTTTCTGTATCCTTTTGTTATTGAGAAATGACCATAGTTTTAAAGTGAGTCTCCACAATTCATAATTGGCCATAATAATAATAAGAAGAAGACTTAATGTCATTTCCAAAGCCAAAAGTTAGATGATAATTGTTCATCCCTGTACATCAAGTAGAAGCTGGAGAAAGAAATCTGAGTACTCCCATCCATGTCACACTTTTGCCCAAGCCACAGGAATTGCCCTACACTTATGCATGTGCATGTACACGCACACACACACACACACACACACAGACTGAAATAATCTATTATAAAATGTTTCAATTCTGAAGGATTCCTCATATAACATAACAAAATTTCTAGGTCTTTTTTAAAATCACTTCAAAAATATTTGTACTGATTTTAACAACTAGTGATTAAAATAATTAGAAAAACCCAAGTAATTGGATTCTGAGCTGTTAATGGCAAAAATTCTATCTTGTCTTCTTGAGCATATCTTCTATCAAATGCATGATAGAGACCAATCTAATTTTGATGTGCTAATTAATTAATGGTTCCCTCAGCAGATTTTCCCCACCTATCCACAAGATTGCCTACTATGCAGGGTGGAAATAGTCTAGTGAATGGGCACCAGAGACGGTTATTTATTCTTTTGGCAAACACACTTGTAGTTATAGTAATACAGAAGGGAAGAGTAATACAAATGAGTAATAAAGCATGATTCTAAATTTGCAAAGTTCCAGCCTACTGTGGGAGACACTCCCCTAAATAAATGTTTATAGAACAATGTGAAAAACGCTATAATAGAGGTTTACAATGTGTAAAAAAGAGCATAAAGAGAAAAATACAAAATTCTATCCAGGAATATCCGTGAAGGCTTCATGGAAGATGGGACATTTAAGTTCAGTCTTGAAAAACTCAAGGAAGAATTATAGTTAGGTGGGTGGGTGTTGTCAAACTCCTGTCTGCTAGCATCCTCATGAAAATGGTATAAAACAATATGTCTGAGATTACATATTTATCTGTAGCTAAAAATAATCTCTAAGCCTTATGAGAAATTAAACAAATGTATCTGTGTCTCTAGGATGTTTTTTCTTTTAAGATGCTTCTTGAAGTTGATAATAGAGAAAAAATATCTTTTAGTTGTGGTTAAAGACTGTAGTTGTTGACAAAAACATTAAAAAGAATATTACACAAGAGATGAGACAAAAACAGAAGAGAAGTTTCAACACAATTGTGGAAGCAATATTTGCCACAGAGAGGCAAATGATTTAGTACAATGGAGAAATTTACAACTAAAATATTGAGTGGCTCAGAGGGCTATAATGACACAAAACAGGCTAATTTCCCTTCAGAAAACCCGACAGGCTGAGCACATAGAAGTTTTAAGAATTATGAAGGGGGGAAGGTGGAGTAAGGTTCAAGACTGAAATCATGTAACTGGCTGATAGAAAAAAACAAAACAAAACAGGATTCTTCAAAAAAAAAATGTCAAGAGGGGAAAACCTTATGGAAATTAAAAGTGTGAGAGCTGCATTGAAAATGTGAGCAAATGTCCCTGAAAGTGCAATAAAAAAGACTGAAGATATTAAAAGAAATTTTTTAATTAGAAAATATCCAGGATATTTGATTAAAGAGTTCCATAAAGAAAGAACAGAAGAAAAAAAGGGGAGAAAATAATCAAAGAAAGATGACAAGAAAATATCCTAGAACCAAAGTCACTTTTGTGCAGATTAAAAGGTTCCCTACATACCAACATAATGACTGAAAAGTGATAATCTGTAAAGGAATATTATACGGAAGTTTCAGAATACCAGGTTAAAAAGCACATCCAAAAATCTTCCAGGAAGAAAAGTCCCAATATCATGTGTATACTGCATTGGGAATTTGAATAGCATCATCAGACTTTTAAACAACATTCACTGCTAAAAGACAATGGTCCAATGCCTTCAAAATTCTGAATTACAAAAACTTTTCATCTTAACATTCCATCCTCTGCCAAATATCAATTAAATGTGAAATATGAACAAAGGTGGTTTTAGACAGGCAAAAAGAAAAAATAGACATTCTAATTAAAAACTGACAAGGAGGGCCGGCCCAGTGGGCTCCCGCCGAGGGTTCGGATCCCATGTGGAGACCAGTTCCTGCTCACTGGCTGAGCGTGGTGTGGGCGCAACACCAAGGGTTGCGATCCCATTGCCAGTCCCCGGTATGGGCGTGACACCGAGGGTTGTGATCCCATTACCGGTCAGTAAAAAAGAGACAAAAAGGAAAAAAAAAAAAAAAAAAGCTGACAAGGATGTGAAGAAAACAGCCTACTTTTAATAATGAATTCAACTCTAAAAAGACTATGGGTTCCCTAAATTTGTTTATTTTTAAATTATTCTCTTACATTTAAATTTTTTCTTTTTTAATTTACATACAGTAAAATTTATTCTTTTTGCTCAATAGTTCTGTGAGTTTTGACAAGTGCATAGAGTAAGTAAAACCACCACAATCAAGATATAAAACAGTTCCATTATGTCGAAATGTTCCCTCATGCTGCTCCTTTGTTACCAACCCATCTTCTACCCTTTCCCAACCTAAAGCAAACATTGCTCTGGTTTAGTCTTCCATATAGTCATAGAAATAAAATCGTACCATATGTAGTAGCCATTTAAGTCTGGCTTCTTTCACTTAGCATGATGCATTTAAGATCCATCCATCTTATTATACATTTACCTGTAGTTGTTACTTTTTGTTACTTAGTCGTATTCTGTCATATAAGAGTACCACAGTTTGTGTACAGTTTGGGTAATTTCTAGTTCTTGATGAGTATGAATAAAGTTGCTATAAATATTTATATTCAGGTTTTTATGTGAACATTGGTTTTCATTTCACCTGGGTATATAATTAGAAGCTGAATTGCTGAGTCATAAGAAACTGCCAAACTGATTTACGAAGTGCCTGTAACATTTTGCACCCTGTTAGCATTGTACGACAGTTCAAGTTGCTCCACACTTTTGCTAGAAATTGATATTTTATGGGGTATTTTTCCTCTTTTTTAAAAAAAATTGGCATTTTAATAGGTATTTAGTGGTGTGTTTTCATGGTTTTAATTTACATTTTCCTAATGACTGATAATATTGATTGTCTTTAATGGGCTTATTTGGCATTTGTTTATCTACTCTAGTGAAAGGCCTCTTCAAATCTTTTGCCAATTTGTTAATTGGATTATTTGTTTTCTTATTGTTGAGTTTTGAGAGTTTTAAAAAGATATTTCGGATATGAGTTTTTTGTCAGATTTGTAAATATTTTATTTCAGTCTGTGGCTTCTCTTCAATTCCCATAATTGTGTCATTTGCAGAGCCAAAGTTTTAAATTTCAGTAGAGTCTATCATTTTTTTTCTCATTAAGTGATTTTATTAAATGGGGGAGGGAGATGACTACATTCAAAACTGAGTAATTTTAGTGAGAAAATTAAGATAGCCAGATTTATGGCCTGCTAGGGGTTATGGTTTTGAAAATACCTATTTTTACCCTCACCTCTACTTCTCTATCACCCAGTGCCTCACTCTCAAACCCTTCAGTGCTCTAATTTTTTTTTCTTTATTGATTATGCATATTTGTGGGATACAAAGCTGACCATCACCTCCTGTGTCCAAGATGTGATGGCCAAATCAATACTATCAGCATGCCTATTTCCAGCCTTTTGGCTAAGCTCAAGTGTAGTATCTGTTCTTATCAGTTTAATATTTTTTTTTTCTTTACAGTTTGTGCATATGGTGTTGTATCTAAGAACTACTTGCCTGACTCAAGGTCACAAAGATTTTATCCTATCTTTTCTTCTAGAACTTTTATATGTTTACATTTTGAATTTAAGTCTATGATCCATTTTGTGTTAATTTTTGTATAGACTGGGATGTGGGTCAAGGTTAATTTTCTTTGCATGTGGGTGTCAAATTGTTCCAAAATAATTTGTCAGAAAAACTTTCCTTTCTCTGTTGGATATTTTTGGACCTTTGTCATAAAACAATTTAAACACATTTTGTGGATCATTTTTTGAACTCTCTTTGCTCTTTAGTTGACCAATGTGTACATTCATTTACTAATATCATACAGTCTTGATGACTATAACATGAATCTTCCAACTTTGACCATTTTAAAAATTGTTTTGGCTTTTCTTATGACTTTGCCCTTTCACATAAATTTTGAAAACAACTTGTTTGATATCTACAAAAAAATTCTTCTGTAGGTTTGGTTAGGACTGCATTGAATCTGTAGGTCAATTGGGGAAGAACTGACATCTTAACAATATCAAGTGTTCCAATTCATGAACACAGTATATCACTCATTTATTTGAATCCTCTTTCATTTATTTCATCAGTGTTTTGTAGAATTCAGTATACAGATAACTGGACATATTTTATTAGACCTATATCTAAACATTTCTTTTTGAGGATGCTATTGTTAATGAGTTTTTGAAACAAATTCAAATCCAATTGTTTGTTGCTAGTGTGATTTTTTACAATGATCTTATATTTAGCAATCTTGCTAAACTTGTGAGGAGTCTTAGGAGCTTTTCTACAGATTCCTTAGATCTACACAGATCTTCTACAAAAAAGAAACTATTTCTTCCTCTCCAATCTGAGTGCCTTTCATTTCTTTTTCCTGCCTTATTTTACTGGCTACTTCATTAAGGTGGTAAGAGCACATCCTTGACTTGTTCCCAAACTTTAAAAGTAAGCTTTCAGTCTTTTACCATATATGATGTTACCTATGGATGTTACCTATGGATTTGGGGGGAATGTCTTTTATCAAGTTGAAGAATTTACCTTTTATTTATAATTTGTTGAGTTTTCATTATAAATAGATACGAAACTTTGTCAAATGCTTTTTCTACATTTTTAATTTTGTACTATGGTTATACATATTGATTGACTTTCAAGCAACTAATTAGCCTATATTCTCTGGGTAAGCCTGGCTTGATTGTGATATATTTTTGTTTTTATATATATTGCTGGATGCAATTTGCTATTATCTTTCTAGGAATGTTTACCTTTATGCTCCTAAAATATATTGGAGTGTGTCTTCTTTTCTTGTAATCCTTCTACCTGGTTTAGGTATCATGGTAATTCTGGTCCCATAAAATGAGTTGAGAAGTGTCCCCTTCTCTTCTATTTTATGGAAGAGAATGTGTAAAAATGTCACTATTTATTCCTCAAGTATGGGTAGAATTCACCAGTAAAACCCACTGTTGCCTGGATTTTTTTCTTGGTGGGATGTTTTTAACTCAGAATTTAATTTTCTTCATGATATAGGATGATTCAGGCTATCTATTTCCTCTCGAGTGAATTTTGTTTTCTTGTGTGTGTAAAGAATTGGTTAATTTTACCAAATTTGTCAAATTTATGGGCAGAAAGTTGTTTGTAGTATGTTTGTAGAGTCTGAATTGATTTGTGCTCTTTCATTCCTGATACTAGTAATACTTGTCTTCTCTCTTCGTTAGTCAGCCAAGAGTTTTATCAATTTGTACATCTTTTCAAAGAATCATCTTTGGAGGTTTATTGATTTTCTGTTCTGTTTTCTGTTTTCTATTGCATCGATTTCTGCTCTTTATTCTTTTTTCTTGCTTTGCTATCCTTTCTCCAGTTTCTTAAAAAGGAGAGATTACCTTATTGAGTTGAGACCTTTCTTCTTTTTTTCTATAGGCATTTAATGCTGTGAATTTTCCTCTAGTCGCTGCTTCAAATGAATCTCACAAGTTTTGAAATGTTTCATTTCATTTCATTTATTCAAAATACTATTTAATATCCCTTGAGACTTCTGTGACCCTTCATGGATTATTTAGAAGGGGACTGTTTAATTTCCAAATATTTTGAGATTTTTCAGATACATTTCTGTGTGGATTTCTAGTTTAATTCTTTTATGATCTGAGAACACAGTTTCATTATTTCAATTTTTTTAGATTTATTAAGGTTTGTTTCATGACCCAGAATACAATCTATCTTGGTGAATGTTCTTTGTGCTCTTGAAGAGAATGTGTATTGTGCTGTCATCAGACAGTGTTTTATAAATATCAACGAGGTCGAGTTAAGTGATAGTAATATTAATATCATCTATATACTTACTGATATTCTGCTTGCTTGTTCTATCAATTATTGTGAGAGGAGTGTTGAAGTCTCCAAATATAATTGTGAAGTTATTTATTTTTTCTTCAGACATATCAGCTTTGCCCCTGTATTTTACTGTTTTATTATTAGGTGCATACACACTTAGGCTTATTATGTCTTTTTACACTAACCTTTGTATCATTGTGTGATATCCCTTTTTCTTTCTGATAATTTCCTTTTTCTTAAGTCTGCTTTGTCTGATATTAATATAACTACTCCAGCTATCTTTTGATTAGTGTAATTTTGAGTGTTTTGGGATTGTTTCCTGGACATTTTGAATATTAGGTTGTAATAATGTGAGTCCTGTTAAAATCCTCTGAAGAAAGTTGAAGTTTTTCTTTGCTTTTTTCAGTGGGTGACCAACTGGTTAGCTTCAGTGTGCAAATTCTGTCTTGCCTGGTCATTTTATTTTTCAAAAGCGTTTCTATGCTACTTTATGTTTTTCCTTTATGTGCACCTCTCAGTGGCTAAATTGGGATTTGTCTGGGGAATTATGTAACAATTTAGATCTCAAAGTTTTTGCTATGCTGCTTGGACATTCTATGCATATGAGGCAATCAAGAATGTGGAGCTCAGAGGTGAGTCAGTACTTGTGTTGGTTCTTATTTTGAATTAGGAGATCTTTTTGTTTTCTCTTCTCTGAGATTTCCTTAATACTTTCCAGCTCCTTTGGACTTCCTTTCCTGTATCTTTGGCTAAAATGATATGGTTTCCCTTGGAATTTTTGCCTTCCAAGCTGCCTCTCGGTTTGCATAGCTAGAGCTGTTCTTGGGCAATGAAAGAGAAAATAGTAAGAAGGATTTTCCCCACATTCTTTGGACTATAGGGGCCCCTTTTCCTGGTTCCTCTGGACATAAACATGGGCTTTTCTTGGAATTTTAGATTCTTATTTGGCCACAGCTGCCATAGTGCAGCTCCTTGTCTGGAATCATCCTCAATGCAGAGCCCAGAGAAAAGAAGAGAAAATAAAACCAAATGGGGATTTCCCCCACACTCTAGCTTAGAAGGTTTTTATTATTATTATTATTATTATTCTAGGTACTCTGGCCGAAAAGATTCACTTTCACTAAGTCTTTGCTTGCCCAGTTCACAGTTCCACACTGGATTGGGCTGCCCTTGGGTCAAAGATGGTAGATAAAGGAGAGAGAGAAAAGTGGGAAACTCATCCTGTAACATTTGTTCTTCAAGTTTTGACTCCCTTCCAGACCTGCCTGCTTTTGTTAACTTGTTAGAGTCCTCAGGTACTTTTGTAATTTTTTACTATTTTGTAATTTGTGCAGACTTTATTTGTAATCAGTAGGAGAGATAGGCTGTAATGGGGTTACTCCATATTGGCCAGTATAGGAAGCCCCACTCCACTGTAATGCCTCTGGCACCTTTCCTTTTTATTTTTCCCAGTCAGAGATCTAGTGAAAACTCGATAAAAATCATTCACAACCAAATATTGGCATGTAAAATCTTTCCTTTCTTAAAACCATCCATTGTAGCAGAGTAACATTTTCCAAAGGCAAGACTCTAATGAGAAGGTATAGGCTGCCAAGCCATTAATCAAAATTACACCAACACCAAAGCAGTTAGCCTCCTCTGTGCATGTTATTGTTAGTGTAATCTCATTATTACTTCTGGCAATGTATACTTGTTAATTATGCTTCTATTTCGATCTTTCAAAATCTCTTTTATATTAGCGACATGCAAAATTAAACATGTAATCTTTCCAGAAAAAATATCAGTAGACTGGATTTACTTCTATAGCATTTAAAATAATTCAGTTTCTAATAAGACATGCATTTCTTAGATTCTTTGTTTATTTTTGGTAAAATGCAGTAGTCATTAAAATTTAAGTTTTATGTGTGTTAACAACACATACAGATAGCTAGAGTTCAACTTACTTTTGTCTTTGGCTTTAACTTATGTCCCTTGCTTTTGACTGCAGTATAAACTTTTATGCATGTTTTTCCTATTATATATAAACCAAAGATTCCATGGCACACAAATATAGAAAGACCAGATGGACCCTTCTAGATTTATAAGCTGGTTCTCTAGAAACAAACTCTGTTTCTACATTGCATTTTCCATACTTGTCATATTATCATCAGCTGATTCTGTATCCCAAAAGAATACTAACTGCTGATCAATAGCCCAGACATGTCTGGTCATGGCCTACATGTGCCCTGGGTAGTTCATTTATTTGCCTTGGTGGATTTGCTAGAGTGGAATTTAATCAATAGCTAATTCATTAATTCTTGTACTTGAGAATGTAGAGCCTGTGCTAGATGAAGATAACTGGCTGGTTCTGGCTTTGATTGAAATATGACAAACACTACAGCTGACAGCTTCACGGAGTACTGAACTGCCTGTGAAGTTTACTTATTTATTCTCCATAAATGGATAAATTAAGAAAATAACATAAACATGGAAGATATTTTATTACAGTACTGCTATTATTCCAAAATGCTTGATTTCAAGGCATGAAGCTCAGGGCAGAGAGAGAACACAGATCATGTCTTTTGTTGCATTTAATTGGAACCATGGCTGTTTCTTCAGTTCCAGATCAGTTTGGGGCTGTGTTATTGTTTAAGAGTTTGAGGTATAATGTCTTTATAGCACTCACAAATCATTGTTTTAAAATTTGCCTCAAGATACTGAATGATGTAAATGGTATTTTTACACAATAACTTTTCAGAAATCTTTATGATAGCTGCATAGGCTGGGAGTCTTTAAATGAAGGTTAAAACACTATAGTCATTCATAAATCCTCCTATATGAGAGGGTGAGTGTGGCACATGAAGTCAGAGATTGAGGAAAAAGAGTTTTCTCCTTTTTTTCTTACCAAATTTGAGGTAAAACTGTGAGGCTCCTATTTTTTATACTATGACACTGGATATCAGGGAATCTCTTCTTTCTTTGATTTTCTCTCCCTGATTTTTTCAGTGACTGATAGCTTGAACTGAAGAAATAATTTTACAATTTTGTGAAAATAAATAAATAAATTCAGCCATGTTTTTGTGTGTTTTGTAGAAAGAGTGTTGAATTGTAGGATGTAGAATGTCAAATCACCTTTTCTACACCCACATTCTAAATTTCCTTTCCCATCAATGTAGACAATTGGAGATGACTTATAATTTGGACTGGAATTTTCTGTTTTCATCCTTAATATATGTAAACAGAATATGCTACACGTTCTGTTATGGGAAGAACTCTTGGAAGAATTTGGAGTAAATTTAGTACTGTTTACAGATCCAATCCACAGTCTTATGATCACCATGGCTTTCAGATTATCAAACCATCGTTTGTTTAAGGAGACCTTATAGAATATTGTTATGGGAAGAACTCTTGGAAGAATTTGGAGTAAATTTAGTACTGTTTACAGATCCAATCAACAGTCTTATGATCACCATGGCTTTCAGATTATCAAACCATCGTTTGTTTAAGGAGACCTTATAGAATATGGAGCTTATTCTCGAGATTCTGCCATTACTATTTCTGCTTCCTAACTTCCCTCTCCTTCCCCAACACCTTCTAACTTCTCTTCCTCTTGTACTTTCAGCAGAAGCAGCTGTCACTGACATGCCCTCTGAGTGACTCTCTCAGCAAAACCCAGTTCTTCCTCCTAATTCACCCAGGCCTTTAGCTGCCACTTTGTCCCTGGCTCTCTGAACACTCATTGGTTTCTTTTATTGGTTCCATTGCAAACCCACTCATTAATCCTGGGTCCCCTCAACAGAAACACTCTCCCTCCTGCTCAGATAGTTCAAACATTCTTATAGTTTTATTCATACTGTCTCAAAGATCACCGGCCCTGATTTTTCCCTAAACTCTAGTCCTGTATATCCAGTTGCTTCCTAGTTTTCTGCTGTGATATCCACCCATCACTTCCACAACCTCAAGCTTCAAAGGTTATTTCTCATCTAACTCATCATCTTTTCCAACATCTGTTTCTGCAAATGCATCACCATGCTTCTTATTATCAGGGACATATGCTGTTGAATTTTTTTAGTCCCCTGAGTTCACTGAGCATTAATTTTAGTATATTTTCCTTTGGAGCATCTTCTCATACATGTTGCTCTTCTCCATTTCCACTACCATCACCCTGATTCATCATTTAAGTTTATATAACCAGGTGAAGGAGCTGCCTTAATTCAATTAGATACAAAAAGATAAAAGCTTTTCTTTTTTTCTACTACTAACACCTCCGATCCACGCTTTTCTCTGTCCTTCCTGCAACAGGACAGGAACATCTTATGGCTTTCAAATTATTTTTAGTCATGATTCTTCCTTTGGTAATTAAGATTCATGATTTAGTATTTTAAAGTCCATTCTATCTCCAGCAAAATATTAAGCTCACATCTAATTCAAAGCTTCTGACTTTTCAAAGATTCAGCCTTGATTGTCACTTGCTCTTTCTCTCCTATTTCCTTTCATCCAAACGTGTCCCCTCCCAATGCTGTTATTTCACTGCCATCACTGGGTGGCAGTCACAGCCCACTGTGTGACAGGTGATGCTTTCTTGGACAATGTGTGTTTTCCCTAAGAAGTCCTCATGAGCATCTTCACAAAGCTGAATTCCCAAACATGAGCGTTGCCCTCTGTGGGTGGTCTCTTGTAGAGCCCACAGAGCAGGACATCCCAAAGACTTCCAGCTGGAGTTCCCTTATCTCGGAAGGCTGTCATTCTGGGTAGTATACCTTTGAATTAACTCAAGGTTAGCCATCTTGCAAGACATCAGCTTGGCTCATGAGAAACTCACTCATCTGAACCATACCAAAGATTGATATTGTGGCACTCCAGTCTTAACCTGTCATTGCAGAGCTGCTCTGGTTAATCTCTGGCCACCAGGATTCTCTAATTAAGAAGCAAGCATGATTTTCTGTGCTCATATAGATGACCAGAGACATCCTCATCACACTTCTCTTCAGGGACAGCAGCAGAGCTGGTTTAGACATTTCTGCATCTCTTTAAGTACTAACCACGAGAAGCAAGTGTTTCCAGTTTCTCTGAGTGATGTATAAGGGTACTTCAAAAAGTTCATGGAGCAATAAAATTAAAAGGTAGTGTGAATCTTTCCATGAACTTTTGAAGTACCCTCATATTTGGAACTTTCTTCCAGAGCCTAAGGTATGTACATGAAGTGGGGGTGGTAAATAGCTCCTCTTTCATTTCTTGACGCAGAAACCTCAAGTAGTTTTCCAACACACTCAAAACTGAATCCAGTTCAATTCCATATTCTACAAAATACTGCATGATCTGCAAGCCCCCACCCCACACTCTCAACATCCACCTGATCTCATTTTCCAACATGCAGTCTCTCACTCAGTGCCTTCCGGTGCTGCTGGGTTCTTTGACCTCCCTCCGAAAAGCTCATTATTGCCTCAAAGTCTTTGCACCTCCTGTTCCCTCTGCCTGGAAGCTACCCTTGGTTTGCTTCATCCCTTCTTTCCACGTAGAAGAGCCATGCCTTCTCAGACCACTACCCTCATATACTTTATATTTACATGTTTGTTTACTATCTATTTCCCTCCAGTAAAATGTAAGTGTTATGAAAAAAAGGGGCTTTATCTGTCTTGTTCACTGATCAATATGGAACAATGCCTGGCTTATAGGAGCTGGTACTTAATAAATACTCATCAGAGTTCATGCTTTCAAAAACTCCCCTCAGATTCTGGTTATTTTTGGTTGGTTATGGTGATGGGTCAATGTTAAAGGCAGTTTTATCCCCAGAAATTAGTAGAATCTTGCTGTTCCCTTTAGAAGAGAGATGCTTATCACTCTTACGCAGACATTCTATCATGCAACATTCTATCTATCCCCATTCACGTTTCTCCCTTCCCCTGGTCTCTTCCACCCTAACCTTCCAGGTAATTAATTCTAAAAAAGCGTTTTCCTCTGCTAGTGACAACACTACACAATCATCTTGTTTTACCATCAGACACCTCCATATGGTATTTGAGAGGCTCCAATTCACGTTTCTCCCTTCCCCTGGTCTCTTCCACCCTAACCTTCCAGGTAATTAATTCTAAAGAAGCGTTTTCCTCTGCTAGTGACAACACTACACAATCATCCTGTTTTACCATCAGACACCTCCATATGGTATTTGAGAGGCTCCATAAAATCTCTTCTTATACCCAAGTTTCTCATCCGTTATTGCTGGATGTGGGTCATTCATGATTCAGGTTGGTTGCTTTGCTTTCCCGTGTCTGTGCTAAGCTGGTTCCTGCCTCTGAATTTCCGTATGTTGGTCTTCCTGGCCAGAATTCTGTCCATCCCCTTATTCACCAATCCAAGTTCACATCCATTTCTCCCATGACATCTTCCTCATTTAGTCTAGAACAAAGTGTTCTTTGTTTATGTGTTTCTATAATACTCGCCATCCCCTTATTCACCAATCCAAGTTCACATCCATTTCTCCCATGACATCTTCCTCATTTACTCTAGAACAAAGTGTTCTTTGTTTATGTGTTTCTATAATACTCGCAGCCTGAACTATATATTTAAATACTCAATTTTACATTTTATATAACATTTTATGTGTTTCATGTATATATGTTTTATATCCCCTATTATTCAAGGATGTGGATTTTGCCTTTTCATTTTTTTTATCTACTGCAATTTACTAAACATCCCAGTAGGATGATTAAATATTCAATGATTTGACTTGAAAGCAAAGAATCAATCTTTTGTCATGTTATATTTATGTAGTCTTATATTAAAAGTTTTCTGACCATTTTTGATAACCATAATCTGGAACGTGGTTGAGGAATTTGAGTGTTACATAAATGATTGACAAAAATGACCAAATTAAAAAATTTTTTTAAAGGCCTGTATTGATAGGATCAGAGAATCTGGAGCTAAACAATCTCTAACAATTTAGGTTAATGTCTTAGGGTATATGAAGATTTATTTTTTCTTTGACTCAAACAAGAGCATTTGACAAAATAGTGATAAAATATTAGAATAAAATGTTAAAGGGTGCCAGTGTGAACCTTAACTCTTCACAAAAATTCTCCGACCTGTGTCATTTTGACATTTGTCTGTGTAAAGGTAGGTGATAGTAAATGAATTTCCCATATTTGTTTCTAGCCTCAATGTGTTTTGTACTTCTCGAAGTGACAACAGGAAGAGATGACAAGTGTGGAGGTAACCACAAGAGCACGTAGTAGTAACAAGTAGAACGGTAATTCTACTGACAGTAGCAGAACTGAAAAGACATAGCTTTAACTAGAATGCCTAGATGCTTGATGAGTTTATATACCAACATGTGTGTAAACATGGTGGCTTCTATCAGAAGTTTTATTCAAATAGCCTAAAGTTCAGTCCTTAATTCTCTGGGAGCCAACTAAATTCTCATAGTTATTTCACGATCAATTGTACAAAAACGATCCATTCGAAGGTTTGTAGTTTGTATACTCCTGTTTATGCATGGGTATATAAACTTTACTGCTCTATACCCCAAAATCAAAAATCAAAAAAACCCTTCAGCTTGTTTGTTATCCATTCCTAGGGTCTAAGAATGGTCCTTTTATTTTACTCTTAAACATCAAAGCACTGAAGCCATTCATCCAGTTAATAAGGGTGCATATTTCCCAGAGATGTCTTTCGTTTTCAAATCAGCAATGAAAGGATTTTCCGATGCCCCTCCAGTTCATTCCAAAGAGAGATGTACCAGTGTTAAACCTGCTCCTCTTCATGATCATTTACCTTTGTGTACTTGATTCAAATCCTTAAAAGTAAAATTGCTCATGTTATTGCTAAAAATATAGGTGTCCTCACTTTGTGGTATGTTATGCAAGAAAGAGAAATCACAGTGGCATGTTGTTCTACATGGTATTTTCTAGACTTTACTAGTTCAACAGCTTTCATGGATACGTCAGACTCTTGAATGTCACTTAAATGTAGTGTTTTCTGTAGTTGATTATGCAGCGAATACAAAAGAGGCATCTACAGAATATGGAATTAATTTTGAGAGTTGGATAAAGACTTTAGAATAATAATGGTAACTATACAAGTCACCTATGAAACTGTTCTCTCATAGGTGACATTAATTTCCTATCTGCAGAGTCTTGTTACTGAATATGTTACTTGTACTCCCAAGAAAATGAAGTATTAATTTTCTTTTTTTCAGCAGTCTGTTAAAACATCGAGGTTTATCTTGACTGCTGCTTTGTAATGCAGGTGTTTGGGCTTAATTGAATTCTTAATATGTGATGTCACTTGGAATTCTGATAGGGTCCAGTAATTTCACCCGCAAAGATATATTTCTCTTTGAAATGAAAGGTACATTAAAAATGTTATCCTACACAATGGCAGAAAAGTGGTGAACATGACTTTTTATGAGATTTTTATTGTAAGACTTTTGAAGTATAAGGACAAAGCACATATACACTTGTTTTGCTCCAAAGTACCTACTGGAATGTTTTATATGTAAAACGTGTCCTATCACTATTTGTGATTGGTTAATCGTCATGGCTAGAAATTCTAGAATTACAAAAAGGAAATTAATCTTGAATGTCAGAGTTTTCATTTTTTGAAAACTATAAGAACAAAAATAATAATATTTTTACATTTACCTAGTATTTTACAAAGTGGTTTTCCTTGACATGCTGCACTGCAAGATTATGTCACATTCAAATCTCTGGGGCTTTATTGAAAACTTTACTTTCTGCTTATAGAGATTGTTAAGGAAATACTACGGTATTACGGATGTGTGATCTTTCTGGCAGTATCTTTCTGGCAAGAAGACCTAAGGGCAGAATTAAAGTTCTATAACATTAACCTGAGAGTAAATTGTTTTATTCAGAGTTGTCTCCTCTGTGAATGGCTTTATGTTATGATATCATTTGCTACAGCAAATGAAATATTAATAGATCATTGAAAAACAGTAAAGCATTGATTAGATGTTATATCCTCATTGTAAACACCACTCCCTACCCAAAAAAGTATACTTTGGTTTCAAATGAGATTATGACTCAGTTCTTAAAAATCAGAAATCTTCTTTAAGAATATGATGATGTAAAGGTATTTGTTATGGAAATCTCCAATTATTGTATTTCTGACCATAAATCATATCTGATTGTGCTAGTTAACGAGTTACTGGAGAAATAAATCTGTTTAGGTGAGTCAAGGACTAAATATTAAAGTATATCAGAAGGAAGTTAATCATCCTAAAAATTTGTATCAATTTGGATGTTTATTTTGGTTGCAAGTAACAAAACATCCAACAGCAGAGGCCTGAGTAAATAGTTTTGGAGGTACGTGGTTGTCGCCATTGGTTCAACAATACCAAATACCATGGTGGCATCTTTGTGACTCTCGTGGCCTTTCTCAGATGACTGCAAGATGATTGCTGAAGTGGCAAACATCATGTTTAGCAGATGGAAAAAGGAAGGGAGAAGGTGGCAGCTGTGTCAAGAAAGCTAAAATTTCCTAGGAACTTTCCTAGGAACCCCAGCGCAGTATTCCAGCTGCATCTTTTTGAGCAGCTCTGGGCCACATCACTGGTCCCAGCCGAGGTAAGGCCAAGGAGACGTGCTTAGAAGGAGGAATTGAGTTTGCCACATGTTCTAAGTTTCATCCTGTTCACCAAGTCAGTTTATTTGTATCTTATCTTTGCATATCAAGCCAAATGCTCTGTTGATTTCCCTGATTAGCTACAAGTAGAGATACCTTCGTCTTGTCTTTGAAACTTAAAGTGGGAGACCACTGGACACATGTGATGTGTTATTCTCTCAAAAGCTAAAGTAGTTTTGACTGATTCCCAAAACATATTATATGGTAGTTGCATTATGAGAGTGTGTGTATGTGTATGTATATATGTATGTAAATATATATGTATCTATATAGTTGTTGATGAAATAGACCTTTGATCAATCTGGAGGATTAATTGAAAAGTAGGTAAGGCTGATAGCAGCAACGTTGAGCGTTGTCTTTTAAGAGGTATTGATTATTCTATCTGTTGCAGATCCCTTCAAATTGATTGGGTGTCTCCAGGGAAACCAAATGGTATCATTCTTGGATATGACCTCTTACGGAAAATGTGGTATTCATGCCCTAAAACCCAGAAGTTGATGGGGAAGAGCAGTGATGAGCTCTGCAAGGCAGTGAGGTGTCAAAAACCTAAAAATATCTGCGGACACATTTGCTATTCTCCTGAAGCTAAGGTAAGTCTTTCAAACTAATCAGTGAAATATGTTTTTCTCTCTAAACACTCTGGGCAAAATCATTTGCTTTTTGTATGATGGTGTATCAGGATCAATATTTCCACTATTCTATCAAGAAGACCCCGTGGGGAAGAAAGCATGCTTGTAAAAATCCTATCATCCCCATGTTTTAGCCTTCCCATTTTTCATCATTTTCACAAGAAATATGAGTTTATTAGAATGATAAGGAATCTTCCAAATTTATATTTGATTAAGTGACTTGAAATTTTCTTTACAACAAATCTACACCTACAAATCTATTCACCTACAAATGGGTGTTTACATGACACTAATGAGTAACTGTGAACAGGACTGTTCATAGTTTGTCAGAAATATCTTAGAATTATGGTCATTTGCAGATTAATCCTCATATTAGTTGCTGTTTAGGAATCAGATCAATAATACAGCCAGACAGAGGAGTTTGTAAATGGCTTTTATTGACAAACAACACAGAAAATCTTTAGTTCGAAGGTAGGACTTCATATAATGAAATAATGTTCCTATTTGTCAGCAATATCATACATTCAATGACTAAAGCTACTACTAAATTCATAAGATTCACTGCGAAGAAACCCAAAGTAATTAAAAGAGTGAATTATTGAAGAAATGTGGATCAAAATACTTATTATTATGGCTTACACAAGTTTAGCCATAGTTACCATCTAAGAAACTCATAAAGCCAGCAGTTAGCAACTATATATATATATATATACATATATATGTATATGTATACATGTATATATGTATATATATGTATATATATTATTATTATATATATAATAATATATATATGTATATATATTATTTTGACACTTAGGCTCCAAAATTGTCATTATGCCTAAGTTTTAGATCATTTTAAGCCATACCCTATCGGATGAACATACTTTTATAAAATAAAATTAAATTTGGGATTTCTGAGAAGTAAAATTCTGGAATAAATTTGCCCATTAAAAGTCTTTTCCATTATAAAGAAATAAAACTTAGAAAGATGTTTGGCAAAATACAGAATTCACTCCTCAATTTTTCTTTTTCTTTTTTTTTTTTTTGCTTCTGTGATTTTAATATTATTATCCAATGAGAAGCTAGCAAGTGGAGGATAAGTGTAGCAGCATATAAACTAATGATTCAAAGTCTGTCCAGTGCGTGAAACAATGTGTTTCATCAAAATAAAAACGGATTCTGTCCAGAAACTATTATAGTAGTTTAGGTTTATATAAAGAATTTGAAAATAGTTTCAACTCTTGTAGTAAAATTAAAGCGAAGTAGAGTAAAACTAGGAAAGATAATGTCTCAATTTAAGTTTATTCTAAAACACCAAAAGACAAATGCTCTTGAATTTTCCATATTAAATTAAAATATACCTGCCATAGGGTGAAGAAAAAATTAATAGAGCCTAACAAAGTATTGATAGAGCATAATACTTGCCAAAAGTTTCTAAGTATTTGAGCTAAATTATTAATAAAATTACTTCTATCTTTTCTTTATGCTTTGATTTCAGAAAGTGTTTTTTGTAAGCTTTGGAAGAAATTTAATGAATATTTGCACCAGACAAATGACTATGTAGTATAATATTCCTAAATTCAATATTCGTCAGAATAACGAAGAGCCATTTAGTCTAATTTTAAATCAATACAAAAGATTAAGACCAGTTAGGAAAAAAAAAAGACATGGTCCACTACTCTATAAAACATAAAATAAAATAAAATAAGATACAGAACATCTTTTATAGGGAATAAAAGTAAATTAAAGGATGGGGAGAAAGGAAGCAAAAGTGAAGCTTTAGGAAACTGGCACATGCAATCTCATCTAATATTCTTGAAAAGAAACATCACACTTCCCTATTCTTATAAGACAAATGTTACACATTATTAAAAAGAAATGCAATGTATGATGATGCCTTAAAGAAAATCTTATTTTTATTTTTATTTTAAGGATTAAAGAGACAATACAAGTATTGTCAGTGAAAGTGAATAAGGGAAGTCAACTGAAATTTCAAGAAAAAAAGTATTTGTAAATTTCAGTTCAGGGTTAGGTATAAATATATGCTTCCTGGGATGAGACATTAGAGAAACGTAGAAAAAAAGACTTTTAATTGTTAGTCTAAGAACCTCTTGGCTAAATCACTATAAACATCGGGGGATCCAAAATTCACAACTTTACCTACACAATCACAGCCACGATTCTCAAGTCCCAGTGTACATCAGATCTGGAGGGCTTGTTAACACAGACTGCTGGAGCCTGCTCCCAGAGATTCTGCTATAGTGGGTCTGGTATGGGCCCTGAGAATTTGCATGTCTACCATGTTCCTAAGTAATGCCTCTGCAGCCAGTCCAGGGACCACACTTTGAGACCCATTAAATTACAAAATTGCTTTTGAAAACCCTAAAGCAAGGAAAAGGCCACCTTTTTGAAAATTAGCCATACACAAATCAGCTCAAGTTGCTAACATTTCTATTTATGTTTTCTTTTTTTTTTTTTTTTTTTTTTTTTTTTTTTTTTTTTTTTTTGTCCTTTTTGAGACCGGCCGCACTGCGCTCAGCCAGTGAGCACACCGGCCATCCCCACATAGGATCCGAACCCGTGGCTGGCGGGAGCGCCACTGCGCTCCCAGCACCACACTCTCCCGAGTGCGCCATGGTCTCGGCCCTCTATTTATGTTTTCTGAGACAACTAACTAGAAGACTGAATTAGAAGATTAGGAAATACTCTGTTTATGGGGAGACCTAACTAGAGAAATAACTACTTGAAAATGTCCCCTTTGGGACCCGTCAATGATCTAAACCAGAGTAGGTTGTAAGAAAGTGTTTCACATGGTAGAAAGAGTCTGAGAAAGCATTGATGATGAAAGAATGGACCTGAACAAGTCCCCATTAAATAAATATTTGAGGGATAATTATTAAAGTACTGAATAAATTTGCTGAAAGCAAAGACCAGACGTGCTTAAGTGTCCAGAAACACACTATATGTAAATCGTGCTTTAATAAATGCTTTAAGATCAAACAACAAATGGCAGGATTTTAGCTCACTGTCAAAAAACAAGAGGGAGGTACTTGCTGTTTTAGACTGACCAGCATTCCTAAATCCCAAATAAATACATAGAAATTTCTTGCTTAATTTTTGGAAATGAGACGTAACTTCAAATTTTACTTTTCACATAGAACATGGCATCCGAGGGAATAGTCACCTGGTTTATCCTCAGAATGAGATAATTTTGAATCCTCATTGCTAATCACTAACCCAGCAAAAGAAATTGATTAGAGTTGGTTTAGCCAGGCTACCTGAGGAACCACAAAGGTAGACTTTGAATTTAAGAGCTTGCTTTCTTTGCTTTTAGTTAAGTTTTGAATATTGAATGAAATACTAAGTTAGTGGCCCCGTTGAAGACTTACAGGGTGTTGCTGCAGTTTCTGAGCTTGATTCAGATGTTAGTGTGCACTGGAGGTAGAAATGAGCAAAAAGATAAAAGGGAAACGCCTCTGAAATAGCGGTTGATTTTGCCACCACAGGAAGCATCCGTCTAATTAATGTAACTTAAGCCGAGTATAGATTCTGAGGCTATGTTTCAGCAACTATTCAGTGTTTGATTTGTTGTATACATAGCGTGTCGGCCTCTCAGGCCTCAAGTGAGCATGCAAATAATTATTTGATTGTTCAAGCACATAATTTCTTCCACAGCTCCAGGAGAAAACACAGAGTTAAAAGGGCTTTTCAAAGTTAATTTCCATATAAATTTCCTTTTCTTTTAATGTGGTGGCCTATGGGATATATATATATGTTAGACTCTGTTGAGATTGCCTTTTCTCAAGATTGGTATCATAAATAAGTGATCATATAAATGATAAGAAAAATGCAATTTACTTTAAAAAAATCAATGAGAGGCAGTTTCTATATATGTGGTATTTTCAAATTAAATAATCAGTAAAATAAAAACATATATATGAAGGAGATTATTTATTTACAATTCTAAACACCTTTACATTGGAAATACATCCAAAGATAATTCATATTTATAAAGTCTTATTATAGAGCACAAAGCAGGGTTGCAGGTATTAAAAAAAAAAAAACCTGCAGTGTATCAAATAGTATTTATAGAATTTGAATGATGCTGGAAAATACATTTCTTTAAACCTATGAAATATGAGTAATATGGTCTCAGATCAAGGCTTTATAAAAAATAATTATATCATATGAGATATAGTGGCATAATACTCTTAATTAAACTAATTTTGAACTTTCAGGTGTGTTGTAATGGACTTCTCTATGACCCCCAGCCTGGACACGGCTGTTGTGAAGAAAATTATATCCCATTTGTTCTGAACTCAACTGGGATTTGCTGTGGTGGCCTAATAAAAGAGGCGCAACCCAGTCATCGGTGCTGCTCTGGGTATTACGTTAGAATTCTACCAGGTAAGGATTGTTTCCAGGTGGACTCAAAAACTGTGGAAAGCTGACACCACAAACATGTGACTCATGTGAGTGAGCTATTCCAAGCACCTCCTCAACAAAGACTGAACCGCCAACATATAGCTAATGGCCTGCTTTAAATATCATTTCTTCTTTCAGCCCTGTTGCAGTGTAAGCCAGGCTAGGTATCAGCAAAAGAAAGAAGGAAAACGAGGGACTCAGAATATCTACACCATAAGGAGGTGCATCTGAGGATCTGGTTAACTCCTTTTGTTTTGTAGCTTTATTTTATCAACATCACTATTTCCACCATCACATCGGTGAATTTCTAGCTGTTCCACTCCGTGAAGCTGGTCCCCACCTCCTCCCTTTCTGTTCTGAACTCTGCATGCGTTGCTCCTGGATGGATTATAATTGCCAATTCCATTTATCTGCAAACTGCGTCTACTGCAGGCTCCTCTCACTGCTCGTGGTCAGGCAGGGGAAGGAGGAGCTAGCAAAGGGCAGCAGCAAGGATTCTTCTTCTCCCTTTTATTTTTATTGTCCGACTGAACTAGTTGTTTTTCTCCACATTTCATCCATGCAGAACAATGCCCAGTAAGTTCAATTGAGAATAATTATAATGATAACAACAACTGGCTCTTATAAAATACCAAGTTTCCAGCAGACCCTGTACTAATGTCTCTATACATGGTACCCTGTATCGTCTTCACAACCCTAGGAAATTGATATTTTATCTGCTGTTTACAAGGAAGGAAACAGGTTGAAAGAGGATCGATAAAATCCCCAGATTCACAGAGGTGAATGGGAGTGGAAGAGCTGAGTGCGGGTACAGGTGTCTCTCCAAAATCTACTCTTTTGAGTACTCTGTTGCCTGTTTTTTTTTTTTTTATTCAAGATATTTTAACATTTACTTGTACAAATTTGTGGGGCACAGTGTGTTGTTTTGATACATGCATATACTGCACAGCAAGTCACTTCGGGTGGAGAGCATAGTTTTGTACCCAATAGTCCACCACTCTCCCTCTTCCCACCTCCCTCCCCTCCCAGCCTCTGGTAACCATTATTCTACTCTACTTCTATGGGAAAACCACTTTTTCTTTTTTAGATTCCACATGAGTGAGATCATGCAGTATTTGTCTTTCCGTGCCTGACTCACTTCAGCTAACATGATGGTTTCCAGTTCCATTCACGTTGTCGCAACTGATAGAATATCATTTTTTATAGCTCAGTAGTATTCCATTGTGTACATATACCACATTTTTTTTAATCCATTCATCTGTTGATGGACATTTAGATAGATTCCATCTCTTGGCTATTGTGAATAAAGCTGTGATGAACATGGGAGTGCAGGGATCTTCTAGATATATCAATTTCATTTCCTTTGAGTAAATACCCAGCACTGGGTCATAGATAGGGTAGATCTATTTTTAGTTCTCTGAGGGACCTCCACACTGTTTCCCACAGTGGCTGTACCAATCTACACTCCCACCAGCAGTGTAGGAAAGTTCCTTTTTCTCCACATCCACACCAGCATTTGTAATTTACTGCCTCTTTAAACAAAATCTATCAACATGTGTTAATGACTTTTTCTTTAAAAAGGACTCTTCCAGACTTCTAAACTTTAGTTACTCTTTATCCTGGAAAAGCCATTGAGAATACAGATTTTTTTCCTACCACTTAAGTTTGATATTGATATCTTCTGTAAGGAGCAGAAAATGGTTATAGGAGGAAGATAAGACATCTGGTTCAGTGTACCTTGTGTTCAGTATAAATCTATCCATGGAAGGTATGTGAAATGAGACATTGTCTCACCTAGCATCTCTTTTGCAACACACAGGAGCAAAAATGGAAGATGTAGTGATTAAATACTATGCAAGTTTATTCAAGGCAGAGAACCTGCACTCTAATATAATTTTTCCTTAAAATTCACAGAAAAAGCAATATGTATGGTCTTTTTCTATTATTTCTGATTCTCCTGCAAAAATTACTTTCATATTTGAGTAACTCCTAATTAACCAGGTTTCCCAGGTAAGAAAATACATTGATGAAAATAAGGAGTTTGTAGGAAAGGGTTAACTTCTTTATGCCATGGCTCACAGTGTAACAACTAATCAAATATGTACTGTCAGTGCTTTACACTCAAAATAATTTACATATGGGAAGTTTCTGTCTGTAGTGCATATCTTCCCATTCTTACAGATAATTGCTTTAAAAATTATAATCACAGAGATGACACGGACATTTCCTGTTGTTTGATTCTTACCATTCTTCACATGAATGAACCATATGAAGTTTTTCTCTAAGTCTAGCATGGAACTAAATAATAGTGTTTTCATTTCCAAGTCACATTAAAATTTTGATGTTATGATTGGCAGCAAACTATTTAAATTCTATAAAAATATCCTCTATCCCTTAAAATTAATGGAAAGTACTTGGTCACACATATCACTGCTGTTAACTCAGGAGATTCTGTCACATTCTCGATCCTAACACAAAGTGTCAGATTTAGAACAATCTACTTTTGTTCTATTTTAAAATAAAACTTAACATTTTTCCTTAAAGTGATACAAGCCATGGAAGCCCATAAATCATTTATTGACATTATATAAACATTTTTTTATTTGAACTATTTGTTATGATCTTCAGTATAGAATTTTCCACAAATGAATGGAATATTTCTTCATTCAAGTGAATAATATTGGACATAGAATATAGAAAACTTTAATCCTAGCTCTATTTTATTCACCAGATTCAAAATTCAAGAGCCTATTATTATTCATTAGGACCAAAACTGAGGAAAATTTTTTTCTTTTTTTTTTCGTTAAATTTTTATTTTGTCAATATACAATGTATATGATTATTATGGCCCATCACCGACACCTCCCTCCCTCCTCCCTCTCTCCCCTCCCCCCCAAGAATGTCCTTTCCGTTTGCTTGTTGTAACAACTTCAAAAAAGTATAGTTGTTATATCTTCTCCCCCCCCCCAGTTTTTTTTGTGTGTGTATGTGGGTGAATTAATTTGTTTATTTTTTAGCTCCCACCAATGAGTGAGAACATGTGGTATTTCTTTTTCTCTGCCTGACTCGTATATAAAACTTTTAATAACTAATTTTTAGCACAAGAGTTTATAAAATCTCCATTGTCTGCATATATACACATGTTCACTTAGACCTGAATCATTTTAGTATCTACCAAAATGTTGAGCTCACGCTACATTCAGATTCCTTTTAAGTACATCATTTTTCACAGTATTAGAATGCCCTACCATGGTGTCAAGAGAAAAAAAATGCAATCTCATGGAATAATCAAAGAGAGTGTTTTGCTGCAATCATTAATCGCAATGCACCTAAATGAAGAGATTATCTCATGGCCTCTGTCCTCAGCCAATGGTCTTTGTTAACGAGTTTAACACTGTTTACATCAAGAAAGAAAGAATAGTGACCCCAAACCATCTTGTATCTAAATGTAATTAAAATCTAATCAGTAGTCTACTGGTTTATGGCTAAGAAGGATGCAGGCATTTTGATATTTATAGATATTTATAGATGAGTCTGAAATATTGGTTAATAATATTTACTTCATTTTTTCTCATGACTTTCCTCCATAGCACCCAATAACAAAGAGCAGCAGAGAAAAAAATGTTCATTCACTCCCTTTTTTATAAATATGCTAATGACCTCAAGCTAAATGTTAATGTGGGTCATTCTTTGATAAGAATAACAATTAACTGTTAGACTGCATGGTAGCTTTTAGAGGGAAAACATTTTCAAGCCTGGCCTGAAATAGATTCATTTTGCGAGGTTAATGAGAAGGTGACTGATCCTTGTATCTTATGTCTAATAGCCCTTTTTTTGTGGAAAAAAATCAGTTTTATTTCTCATTGATATAAGCCACATCTTTTTTTATGAAGGCTTTTCTTCTGCCAGTAACTAAATACAATTCCGAGGAATTCAGGGAAATACAAGTATGGCTACAATATCTAAACCAATTACTATTTGTCATACTCAAAAAAAAAAAGGCTTTTAAAAAAATTGTTGGCTTTCCCCAATGTGGATATGTAGACTATGTTTCCTCTAAGCCCACCTTTGTCTTAAGTGATGTTTAATTAACTAATGCTGCCCTTGGACCATGTGACACATTATGCTAAAGTTTGTCAGTGAGGGACATTGTGTTCTCTGGCTGTGCAGATTTAAGAAATATGGCAACTACATTTCAAGACTAAGCAGAAAAGTCCTTTTACCCAGAGGAATGTGACAAATACAATAACTTCACTGTTTACAGTGTGTTTATTCTTCCTTTATTGCCCACTGGTACCATCAACATGAAAAATTCACTAAGTTCCCTTCTACTTATAGATATCATGTTATAGGGTCCTTTCAAAGACAATTGACCAAGCCCACTCTCCCCTGAATTCCAGGAATCCATATCTTGAGAGAAAACTGGGGATGCCTTGATCCACACATGGGTATTGACTCTAGAGAAAGAAAAATCTATGTTTACACAAAAACCTGCACACAAATGTTTGTAGCAGCTCTCTTTATAATTGCCCCAGACTGGAAACAACTCAAATGTCCCTAAGTGAGTAGATGGATATACTGTGGTATAAAGGAATACTACCTAGCAATCAAAAGGAACCCAATATTTATAAATGCATGAAAGTTTTATGCCAAGTGAAAGAAGCCAGTCTCAAAAAGCTACAAACTATGACATACTCAGAAAGAAAAGTATGTCATTTACATGACATGCTCAAAAAGACAAGCTACAGTTCTGGAAAACAAATTGGTGACTGCTGAGGGTGATGGATGGGGAGAAAGAGTGACTATAAAGGAACAGCATGAGGGTGTTTTCAGGAGGTGATGAAACACTTTTGTATTCTGATTGTATTCCTTCGTTAAAATTCATAGAACCCAAAAATGTTTTACTGGATGCTATTTTTAAAAATAAAATTTTAAAAGCATGCATTAAAATTCTATTTCAATTTTACAAATTGGAAAAGTAGGACATAGGAACATGACTAAGTCACTCAGCTGATCAAAGATGTAATTTTCATGATTAAATATTAGATTGGCCCTTACCAATATTGTGTTATATAATAATGTGATGATTTCATATGTGTAATTTAATATATTTTTCTGGTATGTTGGCAGAACAGGAAGAAAGCAAATATATCTCCACTAAAATTACAATGAAATTCCCTAGTTTAGAAAAAACAAGCAAAAAGTCCTAGTCAGAGACTATACTCCTGATTTCAGGCAATAGTTTATATGATCACATTCACATAAAAGAAAAAAAAATTTTGTATTGTGTTTTGGTGATTTGATATTGAACAATTAGTGGATGAGATCATGGGTTCTGGTGTCAAACTGCCTGGCTTCCCATCCCATTTCTTTCTCTTCTTAGTTGTTTGATCTTCATTCAATAAGTTAAATTAGTACTATTAGTGGGAGGCTAATGTCTCTGATATCTAGTGAGCTGCTGAGTTAGAATCCCCAAAGCTTACTCGATCTTTTGTGTACAAAGAGAAAGAAAGATTTATAGTAATTGAAGAGCTATAAGAGTAAAGGGGATTAATGGGCCTCCTTTAAATGACAAAAGATAGTTTCTAATTTGTCTTTCCAGAGCAAGGACACAGGTATGTCTACTTTCATCAGGTCATATAAAGAAGCAGTTCACAAAAGCCAAGAACCAAATATCTGATGGCCATTCAGATCCTATGAGACCAAGGACCCTGATTGATTCTGTAAGACCAAACAATACTCTAAGTTGAATTTTGGCAATTGGCTGGGTAAAATCATAAACAGCTTCCAACCTTGAAGAAGAAAGAGACTTTCCATTTTGCATGACATCACAGCGTATAGCCTACACCCTAGAAAATGCACTTTATTCAGACACAATTGATGTTTGGAGACTTTGTGTTCCTTTTAAGTTACCACTGTTGACAAATAGAGGGAATTAATTTTTTGAGAAGACTGTGGAGCATAACAGGAGATCATTCACATATTGTATAAAAGTAGAATCTTATAGGGCAAATCAAATACCTCTCAGTATATATGTTTCCTGTTGCTGCTATAACAAATTGCCACAAACTTAGTGGCTTAAAACAACGCAAATTTATTATATTTCTTAAGGTCAAAAGTTTGAGGTGGGTCTCAATGAGCTAAAATCTAGGAAGAGAGTTCATTTTCTTGTTTTTTCCGCCTTCTAGAAGCTACCCATATTCTTTGGCTTGTAACTCCCTTCCATCTTCCAGGCCAGCAATTGCCAGTGGAGCCCTTCTCACATCAAATCATCAAACTTAATCCCATCTTCTGTCTTAATTCCTTTTTGCCATGTAACGTACCATATTCACAGGTTCCGGGGATTAGCAATAGGATGGTATTAGGGTTGGGAACTACAGGGGAGTTAGGAATTGCTTCATCTGAAAAGCTGTTAATTTGGTCTGAATTTTTTTTTTCTTTTTTCTTAGCTGAAGAATCTTCCAAGTGCTCAGCAAGCTCCTGTAATTTAGAGAAGAGGGACAATCTACTGTCCTATCTTCTGTTTTCTGGGAAATTGTGATATGTTTTTTACCCCTATGGAGACTAGAGTATTCCTGGAAAGTGATAGTTAAGCCACCTCTGAAACCAGGCATGGATTTATTTTTTCCCTATTTATGGACTTGATTTCTTTATTGTGGTAAAATACACAACAAAATTTACCATTTTAACTATTTTTAGGTGCACAGTTCAGTGTCACTGAGTACACTCACATTGTTGTGCAATCACCACTGCCATCTAACTCCAGAACTTAATCTTCTCAAGCTGAAATTCTGTACCCATTAAACACTAAGTCCCCATATTCCCTTACCTTCAACCCCCAGTAATTCTGTTTTTTGTCTCTATGAATTTGACTGCTCTAGGTACCTCATATAATTGGAATCATACAATATTTGTACTTTGTGACTGGCGTCTTTCACTTAGTGTAATGATTTCAGGACTCATCCATATGTCAAGTATGTAGCATATGTCAAGGTTTCATTCTTTTTAAGGCTGAATAATGTTCCATCATATGAATAGGCCACATTTTCTTTATGCATTCATCTGTTGATGGACATTTGCATTGTTTCCACCTTTTGACGATTGTGAATAAAGCAGTTGTGAGCATGGGTGTTCTAATATCTGTTCAAGTCCCTGCTCTCAAGTCTTTTGAGGATACACCCAGAAGTGGAATTGCTAGATCATAAGGTCATTCTGTTTAATTTTTTTGAGGAACTGTCATACTTTCTTCCACAGCAGCTGCACTGTTTTATATTCCCAACAGCAGTGCACAAGTGTACTTTCCATATCTTTGCTAACATTTATTTTCTGTTTTTTTTTTTGTTGTTTTTTTGATAATAGCTCTCCTAATCCATAAGAAGTGTTATCACATAGTGGTTTGATTTGCATTTCCCTAATGATTAATTAATATTGAGCATCATTTCATGTATCTGTATATCTTCTTTGGAAAAACATCTATCCAAGTTCTTTGCCCATTTTAAAAATAGCATTCTTGGTTTTTTGCTGTTGAGTTTTAGGAGTTCTTTATACATTCCATATATTAATCTTTTCTCAGGTATGTAGTTTCCAAGTATTTTCTCTCATGGATTGTGTTTGCACTCTATTCATAATGTTCTTTGATGGAATTTTTTAATTTTGATGAAGTCCAGTTCATTTGTTTTTTTCTTTTATTAACTGTGATTAAGAGTCATATCTAAGAAATCATTGCCAAATCCAATGTCATAAAGCTTTCCCTCTGTTTTCTTTTTTTTTTTTTTCTTCTTTTTTTTTTTTTGGACGGTAAGGGGATCACAACCCTCAAAAACTCAGTGTTGTCTGCCCCACGCTCAGCCAGTGAGCGCACCGGCCACCCCTATATAGAACCCGTGGCCTCAGTGCCACCAGCACTGCACTCTCCTGAGTGAGCCATGAGGCTATCCCCCCTCTGTTTTCTTCTAAGAAACTTGAGTTTTAGTTTTTATGTCTAGATCTTGGGTACATTTTGAGTTAATTTTTGTATATAGTATAAGGTAAGGGTTCAACTTCATTCTTTTGCATGGGGATATCCAGTTTTTCAAACACTATGAAGTTACTTCAAAAGGTCCATAGAAAGATTTATAGTATCTTTTGATTCTGTATTCCCATGAACTCTTTGAAGTACCTTCATATTTCTTGAAAAGGTGGTCCTTTTCCCATTTAATGGTCTTGGCACCCTGGTTAAAATCATTTGACCATATACATGAGTGTTTATTTCTAGAATCTATATTCTATTCCATTGGTCTATATGTTTGTCTTTGTACCAGTACCGCAATGTTTTGATTACTGTTGCTTTGTAGTAAGTTTTTAAATCAGGAAGTATGAAACTTTTATTTTGTTCTTCTTTTTCAAGATTGTTTTGGTTATTTGGGATCCCTTGAGATTCCATATAATTTTATGATGGCTTTTTCTATTTCTGCAAAAAAACATCAAGATTTTTATAGGGATCACATTAAATCTCTAGATCACTTTGGGCAGTAGTGACATCTTAACAATATCAAGTCTTCCAATCCATGAGCAGACAATCTTCTTCCATTTAGCTGTGTCTTCTTTCATTTCTCTCAGCAACATTTTATAGTTTTCAATGTACAAGTCTTTCATCTCCTTGATTAAGCTAATTCTTAAGTATTTTATTTATTTTTTGATGCTTTTGCAAATGAAATCGTTTTCTTATTTTTCTTTTCAGATTGTTTATTCTTAGTGTATAGAAATGCACCTGAATTTTTGTGTTGATTTTGTGTCCTGCAGAATGTTGTATTTGCTGAATTCATGTATTAGTTCTAACAGGTTATTTTTTTTTTCTTTTTTTTTTAAATTTTATTTTGACGATATACATTGTGGTTGATTATTGTTGCCCCTTACATAAACCTCCCTCCCTCCTCCCTTTCCTCCCTCCCACCCAACAATGTCCTTTCTGTTTGCTTGTCATATAAACTTCAAGGAATTGTGTTGTTACATCTTCTTCACACACCCCCCCAAGATTTTTTTTTGTGTGTGTGTGTGTGTGTGAATTTATTTATTAATTTTTAGCTCCCATGAATAAGTGAGAACATGTGGTATTTCTCTTTCTGTGCCTGACTCGTTTCACTTAATATAATTCTCTCAAGGTCCATCCATGTTGTTGCAAATGGCAGTATTTCATTCGTTTTTATAGCTGAGTAGTATTCCATTGTGTAGATATACCACATTTTCCGTATCCACTCATCCGATGATGGACATTTGGGCTGATTCCAGCTCTTGGCTATTGTGAAGAGTGCTGCAATGAACATTGGGAAACAAGTATACCTTCGACTTGATGATTTCCATTCCTTTGGATATATTCCCAGCAGTGAAATAGCTGGGTCATATGGTAGATCAATCTGCAACTGTTTGAGGAACCTCCAAACCATTTTCCATAGGGGTTGCACCATTATGCATTCCCACCAACAATGTAAGAGAGTTCCTTTTTCTCCGCAACCACACCAGCATTTATCTTTCAGCATCTTTTGGATTTTGGCCATCCTAACTGGGGTGAGATGGTATCTCAGTGTGGTTTTGATTTGCATTTCCCGGATGCTGAGTGATGTTGAGCATTTTTTCATATGACTGTTGGCCATTTGCATATCTTCTTTAGAGAAATGCCTACTTAGCTCTTTTGCCCATTTTTTAATTGGGTTGCTTGTTTTTTTCTTGTAAAGTTGTTTGAGTTCTTTATATATTCTGGATATTAGTCCTTTGTCAGACATGTATTTTGCAAATATTTTCTCCCACTCTGTTGGCTGTCTTTTAGCTCTGTTAATTGTTTCTTTTGCTGTGCAGAAACTTTTCAGTTTGATATAGTCCCATTTGTTTATTTTTCCTTTGGTTGCCCATGCTTTTGGGGTCATATTCATGAAGTCTGTGCCCAGCCCTATTTGCTGAAGGGTTTCTCCTATGTTTTCTTTAATAAGTTTTATTGTTTCAGGGTGTATATTTAAATCCTTAATCCATTTTGAGTTGATTTTAGTATATGGTGAGAGGTATGGGTCTAGTTTCATTCTCCTGCATATGGATATCCAGTTATCCCAGCACCATTTGCTGAAGAGGCAGTCCCTTCCCCAGTGAATAGGATTGGTGCCTTTGTCAAAGATCAGATGGCAGTGAGTGTGTGGGTTTATTTCTGGATTCTCTATTCTATTCCATTGATCAGTGTGTCTGTTGTTATGCCAGTACCATACTGTTTTGGTTATTATAGCTTTGTAGTATAGCATAAAGTCAGGTAGTGTTATGCCTCCAGCTTTGTTTTTTTTTTTTTTTGCTCAGCATTGCTTTGGCTACACGTGGTCTTTTGTTAATCCATATAAATGTCTGGATAGTTCTTTCCACTTCTGAGAAAAATGCCATTGGGATTTTGATGGGGATTGCATTAAATTTGTATATCACTTTGGGTAGTATGGACATTTTCACTATGTTGATTCTTCCAATCCAAGAGTATGGAATATTTTTCCATCTTCTTGTATCCTCTCTAATTTCTCTCAGCAGTGGTTTGTAGTTCTCATTATAGGGATTTTTCACAATCATAAGTTGGTTAACTCAATTCATAAGTATTTACACGATGATATTGGCAGTGGGTTTGTCATATATGGCTTTAATTATGTTGAGATACTTTCCGTTTATACCTAACTTATCGAGGGTCTTTGTCATGAATGAGTGTTGGATTCTATCAAATGCTTTTTCAGCATCTATAGAGATGATCATATGGTCCTTGTGTTTGACTTTATTAATATGGTGTATCACATTTATTGATTTGCATACGTTGAACCAACCTTGCATCCCTGGGATGAATCCCACTTGATCGTGGTGAATAATTTTACCAATGTGTTGCTGTATTCTGTTTGCTAGTATGTTAGTGAGGATTTTTGCATCTATATTCATCAAGGATATTGGCCTGTAGTTTTCTTTTTTGGTTATATCTTTACCTGGTTTTGGTATCAGGATGATGTTTGCTTCATAGGATTAGTTTGGGAGATTTGCTTCTGCTTCAATCTTTTGGAATAGTTTGTAAAGAATCGGTGTCAATTCCTCTTTGAATGTTTGGTAAAATTCTGCTGTGAATCCATCTGGGCCAGGGCTTTTATGTGTTGGGAGCCTTCTGATAACAGCTTTGATCTCCTTTATTGTTATTGGTCTGTTCAGATTTTCTACATCTTCATGGTTCAGTTTTGGGAGCTTGTGTGTGTCCAGAAATTTATCCATTTCCTTCAGATTTTCAAATTTGTTGGTGTATAGTTGTTTATAGTAGTCTCGAATGATTCCTTGTTTTTCAGATGAATCAGTTGTAATATCGCCTTTTTCATTCCTAATTTTTGTTATTTGAATCTTCTCTCTTCCTTTTTTTTTTTTGTTAGCGATACTAATGGTGTGTCAATTTTATTTGTCTTTTCAAAAAACCAACTTTTCAATTCATTGATCTTTTGTATTGTTTATTGGGTTTCAATATCATTAAGTTCTGCTCTGATCTTAATAATTTCTTTCCATCTGCTAACTTTAGGTTTGGATTGTTCTTGTTTTTCTAGATCTTTAAGGTGAAGTGTTAGGTTGTTCACTTGCCATCTTTCCATTCTTCTGAGGTGAGCATTTAATGCAATAAATTTCCCCCTTAATACTGCTTTTGCAGTATCCCACAGGTTTTAGTATAATGTATCACTATTTTCATTAGTTTCAGTAAATGTTTTTATTTCCTGCTTGATTTCTTCTTGGACCCATATGTCATTAAGTAGAATGCTGTTTAATTACCATGTGTTCGTATAGTTTCCAGAGCTTCATTTGTTATTAAATTCTAGTTTTAATCCATTGTGGTCTGAGAAAATACATGGGATAATTCCATTTTTTTAAATTTGTTGAGACTTGATTTGTGACCTAATATGTGATCTATCCTGGAGAATGATCCATTTGCTGATGAGAAGAATGAATATTCTGAGGTTGTTGGATGGAATGTTCTGTAGATATCTGCCAAGTCCAATTGGTCTAGAGTGTTGTTTAGATCTTGTGTTTCTCTGCTGATTCCTTGCCTAGATGATCTGTCCAATATTGACAGTGGGGTGTTCAGGTCCCTTGCTATTATGGCATTAGTGTCTATTTCCTTCTTTAGGTCTAATAGAGTTTGTTTTATAAATCTGACTGCTCCAACATTGGGTGGGTACATATTTATGATTGTTATGTCTTCTTGATGCATCAGTCCTTTTATCATTATGTAGTGTCCCTCATTGTCTCTTTTAATGGTTTTTAGTTTAAAGTCTATTTTGTCAGATATAAGAATAGCTACTCCAGCTCGTTTTTCTTTTCTGTTTCCATCCTTTCATTCTTAGTCTATGTGAATCTTTATGGGTGAGGTGGGTCTCTTGAAGGCAACATATAGTTGGGTCCTCCTTTATAATCCAGTCAGCCAGTCTCTGTCTTTTGATTGGGGAATTTAATCCTTTTACGTTAAGAGTTGTTATTGATTAGTGTTGATTTATTCCTAGCATTTTATTGGTTGTTTAGTTGTCTTAGGTGTCTTTTATTCCTTGCTTTCTGATTTACTGTTTGTTTTCTGTGTTTGTTTGTTCCTTAGGTTGTAGATAGCGTTTTTGTTTATTTGTTTTCTCTTCATGAATGCCATTTTTATTATACTAGTGGGTTTTGATTTTTCTTGGGTATTTATGGCAGTGGTTGTTATTTTTCAGGAACCAAACCCAGTACTCCCTTGAGGATTTCTTGTAAGGGTGATTGTCTGGTAGTGAACTCCCGCAGTTTTTGTTTGTCTGAGAAATATACTATTTGCCCTTCATTTTGGAAGGATAGCCTTGTAGGGTAGAGTATTCTTGGCTGGCAATCTTTGTCTTTTAGTATTTTGAATATATCATCCCATTCCTTTCTAGCTTTTAGGGTTTGTGGTGAAACGTCCAATGTTAGCCTGATTGGGGCTCCCTTATAGGTGATTTGACGCTTCTCTCTTGTAGCTTTTAAAATTCTCTCTTTGTCTCTGAGTTTTGCCAATTTGACTATAACATGTCTTGGAGAAGGCCTTTTTGGGTTGAATACGTTTGGATATCATTGAGCTTCCTGGATCTGAAGATCTGTGATTTTTCCTATACCTGGGAAGTTTTCTGCCACTATTCTGTTGAATATGTTTTCAATGCAATCTCCATTTTCCTCCCCTTCTGGAATACCAATGACTCGGATATTTGAGCGCTTAAGGTTGTCTGATATCTCCCTCAGATTTTCTTCAATGTGTTTGATTCTTTTTTCTTTCTTTCTTTCATTTTTTTTTTTTTGTCTGCTTATGTTATTTGAAAGAGAGCCCATCTTCAAGTTCAGAGGTTCTCTCTTC
>NW_007731079.1:6636-8347 GCF_000696425.1 Galeopterus variegatus | reverse complement strand
TTTCTTGATTTTTTGTATTTCTGGTATCTTTTTTTTGATATTTATTCATTGTGGCAGGGGGTTTCACAGTCCACCAGTTTGAGACTTTTGACTAAGATGTTCTTGTGGTTGCCAATTCAGTATGGCTACCTCCGTGACTGCTGAGTTGGCCTCTAGTGCCTGTGTGTGTGGTTGCCTTGTGTCTTGGGGCCTCTCCAGGGCACCACCTCGCTGGTCAGCTTGGACTCTGCCAGACTGCTGGATCACAGGGTGGTACCGCAGGTTGTGTGATCTCTGCTGAGCTTCCACTTCCCGTGCAGGACTTCTCCCTGTTCCGTGCACTCTGGCCCGGGCTGCTGGATCACGCAGTGGTGGCCCCACTGGTTGTGTGGTTTCTATCAAGTCTCCGCCTCCCTACCCAGATGTCTCCCCACTCTGTGCATACTAGGCTGGGCTGCTGGATCTCGCAGTGGCAGCCTGCAGAGTGTGTGTTTTCTGCTGAGTCTCCGCCTCCCTAGCCAGATGTCTCCCTGCTCTGTGCACACTAGGCTGGGCTGGGACATGTCTTCTGCAACCCTCGTCTATCAGCCGGGCCTTCACAACCCTGCTCAGCACTGCCTCACCCAGGAAGTCTTCCAGGTTTCTGCTAGGCGCAGACGACCGGTCACCCGGGGTGCCTTTGTAGCACTGTATAGATCTATCAGGACTTATCACCTTCCTCCTGGTATCGCAGTTATTTGTGTAATTGTCTTATCTCCCACACCAGAGTGTGAGCTCCTCGGGGGAGGAGCCTGCCACACATGGTTCACCTTTGAATCCCCCCAACGCAGACTGACTCCGGTGCCCACCTGCAGTCAGCTCTCCAGCATGTTCAAGCGAACTTGGAAACGCTCTGACCACACTATTCCTAACCAGAAATTGGTTAGGCGTTTTTCCAAACTGGTGGCCACAGAGATGGTATCTGCTTCCTGGTAACAGGAAGTTTACCGGGGTCCAGAGCCCAGGGTGCAGTGGAGTGACAGCTGGCCTGGCCTGCACTTCCCTGCCCTCCCAACACTGGCCGGGGACACCCCATGCCACCAGCCCCACCAGAGAACCATAGAGGGAGTGGGAGGGGAGGCCGGCCCAGGCCCCGGGAAGCCCCGCACCGGGGAAAGTAAGTGGGAAGGCTCAGTGAGGAGCGGAGCCAAGCGAGGAAGACAGGCTTGGCCAAGCTGGGGCGGAGCCACCATTACCTGAGAAAATGGAGGCAGCCCTGGGACCGGTGAGTGGCCGGTGGGGCAGGCAGAAGCCAGGTGGGCATCCGCCCCATGAGCAGGGCCGGGCCGGGGTCACTCATGGGGCTGGACCAGCCGGGAGGCTCCCTCTCCACCTCTGCGTCATGGCCGTCCCCGTCCTCAGCCGCCGCCACTTTGGGCTGCTCACTCGGTCCCACAGTGCAGCTCAGGCGCTCCCAGGAATCTTCTTTTATGCCGGCCCAAAACCTCTAATCCTGAATTGGTCAGCTGACCGCCTTCAGCGTGACCCCAGCCTCCGAGATCCTGGCAGCGTTTACAGCAGCCCCGGTGCCCTGATCCCTGTTTAGAAAGTCACTTTTGCAGCTAAGAAACAGTTCTTTTCCTGCTGCACACTTCAAAGCTGTTGCCTGTAAACGAGGCGGCCTCTCCTGCCAAGGGAAAAGTGGTGGTCAGCCCCCACGACCAGCCACCAGCAGCGGTCCTCCCTTAAGAGA
>NW_007731079.1:0-6022 GCF_000696425.1 Galeopterus variegatus | reverse complement strand
AGCCACCGCCATCTTGAAAAAGCCAAGAATTTCTGCTTTTCAAGAAGAAACTATCTACTTCCACGATCCATCAATTCCCAGATCTATTTGCCTCTGGAAGCAAAAAAATATCATACACAGGGACAAGTCTGATCCAGGGGCCTATGATCTAACAGGTTCTAACAATTCTAATATTGTGGAATATTTAGGGTTTTCTACATATAAAATCATGTTTTCTGAGAAGAAAGATAGTTTACTTCTTTCTTTTCAATTTGAATAACTTCTATTTCTTTCTCTTGCCTAATTGCTCTAACTATAACATCTAATATTATGTTGAATTGAAGTGGTGAAATCAAGCATCCTGTCTTGTTCCTTGCTATGTATTGAATTGTGTCCCCAAAGTTCCACATATTAGAAGGTTGACCCACACTGTGACAGTGTTAAGAGGAAGGTTAATCTTATTACAGTAATTGAAAGGTGGGGCCTTTAAGAGGTGATTGGATTGTGAAGACCATGGCATAGTGAGTGGATTAATCCATTGATGGTTTAATGGTAGACATGGGCATAGTTCTGAGGGCTTTAAAAAGAGAGCACACAAGAAGCTCTCTTACTCTCATGCGTCTGCCATATCCACCGTGTGACATCCTGCCTTGCTGTGGAGAGTCACCACCCACCAAGTAGGCCCTCACTAGATATGTTCCCTGGACTTTGGACTTCCCAGCCTCTAAAACTGTAAGCCATAAAATTGTTTCTTATCAATTACCCAGTTTCAGGTATTCTTTTGTAAGCAACAGAAACATAATACATTCCTTATCTTAGAGGGAAAGTTTTCAGTCTTTTACTGTTGAGTGTGATGTTGGCTGTGGGTTTTTCATATATACCCTTATTATGTTAAGGTAGTTTCCTTCTATTCCTATTTTGCTGAGTGTTTTTATAATGAAAGGGGTTGAATTTTGTCAAATGCCTTTTCTTCATCAACTGAAATGACCATGTGTATTTTTTTTTTCTTCATTTTGTTACTATGGTGTGTTACATTGATTGATTTTCATATGTTGAAACATCCTGGCATTCCAAGAATAAATCCCACTTGGCCATGTTGTTTTATCCTTTCAATTTGCTATTGAATTCTGTTCGTTATTATTTTATTGAGGATTTTTGCATAAGAAATACTGGTCTGTACTTTTCTTGTCATGTCTTTGTCTGGTTTTGGTATCAGGATAATGCCAGCCTCATAGATTGAGTTGGGAAGTTTCCCTCTTCTTCAATTTTTTTGGAAGAGTTTGAGAAAGATTGGTGTTAATTCTTCTTTAAATTATTGGTAGAATTCACCAGAGAAACCATCTGAGCCAATACTTTTCTTTGTTGAAAGGTTTCTAATTACTTATTCAAATTTGTTACTAGTTACACATCCATTCAGATTTTGTTTTTCTTCATGATTCAAACTTGGTAGGTTGTGTGTTTCTAATAATTTGTTCATTTCATCTAGTGGGATGGATTTTTCAACAATGAATTTGGACAGGAAAGACCTCAAGAATACCTGCTAAGAGTTCTTGTCCTATTTTTATACTTTTCATGTATGTATCCATAGCTAAATATTGTCTCATATTTTTGATATCATTTTGGTAAGCAATTCATCTTGCTTTTATTAACAAAGTTTTAGGATATCCAGGCTTTGCAAGGGGATTAACTAATTAATAGAAAGCAGGAAGTTCAGGACTATAAATTACTAAAGGCAATTCTAAATTCTTCAGTGAACTTGGAAGCTTGACAAGTCATTAATTAGGTTATAGAAATCTTGTCTGGACCATGGTTTAAAGCTATAAAACCCACCAGGTTGGTCATCACACTCACATACCTTGTAAGACACGATGATGGGATATTGTCTAGAGAGGGAGATTTGTTTAAGAAGATGCAGTAGAGAAAAGGGTCTGTTGAAGCTGTGAGAAGATGAGGAGCAGAACAAGGAGGAGGAGCATGTCAAGATCTGGGAGGCCAGAGGAAGGATAAAGAGAGAAAAGAAATAAAATCTAGATTTTAGATCTGCCAAGTTTTTATTATTCCTTCCTAAGGTATCCTTAAGAAAAGGAATTTTTTAAATTTTGGTTTTTAAAGGACACTTTATACAAAAAAATAAATAAATAAAAATTTATGAAGGCTAACTATTGATATTTAAAATATTTGAATCCTTCGATGTTAAGGCACCCAGCCAAAGATGATCTTATTCTTATATTCTTACTCTAAGTTTCCCAGAAAATCATGTGAGTAGTTTGATAAAGGAAATTATAATCATAGGCAATATAAATTTATTAATAGTTGTTTCCTGAAGCCACCTCATTTTCAAAAAAATTACACTATACAGAAAAATATTTTTGGACATTTTTCCTGTAATGCCACATAATTCATATCACCAGATCTAATGTGCTTATTTATTAAAGAAGAGGAAATAAGCAACATAAATTTACCTCTAATTGGCATGTGTGTATGTGAGCAGACAGACATGTTCTTACATCTTTAACACAAAAATTTTAGAGTTGTATTGAGATTTTGCAACTTTAGCATAGCACTATTATTTCTAGTAATTTTGTCAATCCATTGGCATCTGCCAGGTGACTGGAATAAAACTTAGATGTGAGTCGTAGCATATTTTTTTAATCCAAGCAATGATTGTTATTGTCATAAATTGACAGGTGAGGTATGCTGTCCAGATGAACAGCACAATCGGGTTTCTGTTGGCATCGGCGACTCCTGCTGTGGCAGAATGCCGTACTCCACCTCAGGAAACCAGATATGCTGTGCTGGGAGGCTTCATGATAGCCATGGCCAGCAGTGCTGCGGTGGACAGATTGTGAGCAAAGATTTAGAATGCTGTGGTGGAGAAGAAGAGGGTGTGGTGTACAGTCGCCTTCCAGGTAAGGGGCCCTTATCTACCTTTCAGTGGATGGAGAGTCTGAGAGGCAGAGAGGGTAAGAAATTTGCCCTAGAAATAAAACCAATAAGTAATTAAAGCTTACTTTGATTATATCGAATGCAACAATTAGAAACATATTGCATAACAAATAAAAATGTAACCTCCCATTTTTTGTGAGAATCTGATATATTTCATAAGCACACGTCAGAATTCTTTCCTCTTGAAAAGTATCATGTCCACCACACACACGCAGACACACATACACACACACACACACACACCAGACAATCCCACACATGAATGCATTGGTTCTGGCTCTAAAGAATATTTTCTAGCAAATACTAATAGTATTCAAAATTATTATGATCATATATGTTATAATTCTTTTAATCCCTTATTCTTTTGTACTTATGAAACTAACATGAATATTAATAACAATTATCATTGAATGAGCACTTACTATCAAACAGGTACTGTGCCCAATGTTTTTTATACATTATTTTTTATTATCATTATTTTATTTTATTATTTTGTGATATATAATATGTAATATTATAATTTATTATATATAATATGTAATATTATAATTATCAATCATTTTATCAGTTGATCTTTACAACAGTTTTATAAGATAGGTACTATTATTATCCACATTTTAAAAATGAGGGAACTAAAGTGCAGACATTAGAAACTTGCCTTAGAAAAAAACCTACCCTTCTTCTCTCTGACGTGTTTAGCTTTTATTCTTGATCATCTCTTCATACAACAATGGCTTTGTACTGTAATTATCCATAGAGAAAACAGAAAGACAATGCAATCTTTTCTGTCACATGGTTGATCAAAACTGCTTTTTAAAATTACTTAAAGTTAGAAAAAGTGGCCCTAAGCTTCACAACTCATTCTTATAATATTACGTAAATGTTTCAGTTTATTGTCAGATTTGGAGAAATCTCTACCAAAGGTCTTTTTTGAGATTTCAGGCATTTTAAGTTTTCTTGTCTTAAAGTAATTTTCTGTGACTTGTCTTAAATATTTGTTGAACTGGCAACATCATTAACTATATTTCATAGACATTCTGTATGACTGAATTTGAGTTGTGTGTTATCATAGATATAACTATTTTATCATATCAGCAAGAATTATCATTTTTAAATGTATTTATGAGTTACTTCTTTTCATATTGTATTATCACGTAACTAAATTGCCCATACATTGCTTCAATTCTATATTGATCATTTTCTTTTAATAGTTTTGGCATAATCTGAAAGTTATTTTGTTACATTTTTTCTTATTGATGTCAGAATGATATTAATTGATTTCATTGTTCATTTTGCTAATTTTTACAGCTTTTGTTTCATATTGCACTAATTTTTCTATCTGATTTTTTACTGTCTCTATATCTTGCCTTTTAGTGCATCTGAATTGGAAGTCTATGATTTCTCACATTTCTTTTCTTTCCAAATTGCAGTTAAAATGGTGTATTCAAGCCTTGACATTTTTTTTTTAAAGTGAGTGAAATCATATAAATATAGCTACTGAACCCAAATTAAATACTTCCCAGCCTAAACTTCCTCATAGTTAGGTTGCTGTATTTTTGAGTTACTTCTTTTCATATTGTATTATCACGTAACTAAATTGCCCATACATTGCTTCAATTCTATATTGATCATTTTCTTTTAATAGTTTTGGCATAATCTGAAAGTTATTTTGTTACATTTTTCTTACTGATGTCAGAATGATATTAATTGATTTCATTGTTCATTTTGCTAATTTTTACAGCTTTTGTTTCATATTGCACTAATTTTTCTATCTGATTTTTTACTGTCTCTATATCTTGCCTTTTAGTGCATCTGAATTGGAAGTCTATGATTTCTCACATTTCTTTTCTTTCCAAATTGCAGTTAAAATGGTGTATTCAAGCCTTGACATTTTTTTTTTAAAGTGAGTGAAATCATATAAATATAGCTACTGAACCCAAATTAAATACTTCCCAGCCTAAACTTCCTCATAGTTAGGTTGCAAAAATGCTTATGGTCACTCTGAATTCAATTAATATGAGAGCACACATGGCAGAGCCCGAATTAGAGACAGTGGCCATAAAAAGTTGTAGTTAAATAGTATACTTTGCAAATTTTATAGAAATATACAACCATGTTTGCCTTGGAAGGGGCTTATGCAAGAAGGACCCCTGAAGCTCCATCATTAGCTTTAGGGTAAATCCACCCCTGCAAGTAGTAAGTGTTGACACTCCAGCCCTCTCTATGATTTCAGGATATCATGATATCTTGATGGAGAAGAATCATGAATTCTCTACCATCTTTTGGTAATTTCTTCTCTTTTTGAAAACCAGAGTTATCCATAATACAAGTAACAATTATTTAAATTGATTCTTATAGCTATTATTCATAGTTATTACCACGTATGTTCTTATACATGGTATTTATTTCTTCAAAGTAAAGTTCTGATGAAAATTATTAAGAAGAGTGTGTTAATAACAAAACTAATCAGCTAGAAAATAAAAAGTATCAATCCTGAGCATTCCTGAATCTGTGCCTTAATAAAAATAGACTCTTGAAAAAAGCAAACAGGGATTCCAAGATGGCAGCGGGGAGGTAGGCAGAGCCGGAGGCCGCTGTTGCCACCGCCACCGCCACCTCCACTCCAGTTGCCTCTGGTTCTTCAAGCTCTCACTGCCCAGGAGAAGCTGTTCCAGCGTTGGATCCCGCCGGGAAACTGCCGCGCCCGATCTCTGCCAACAGGCTGTAGCGCGATCACACCGACCCGCTGCTGCCCTCCGGCCACCGCTGTGCCAGACCACGATCGCCAAGCACCTTCTGGCCGTAGCCAGCGCGGCAGCGGCATCCAGAGCCCATGGGGGCTGAGGACCGGCTCGCGGGGCAGCTACAGGTAGTGCGAGTGGGGCCGGAGGCGCGCAGCCTGCCAGCCCACCTGCCCGGCGACCCACAAGAGACTTGTGGAGAGGAGTGGCCGTCTGTTCTCTTTCTCCGTGGTGAAAGTGCGGATCTGCTCTGGCTTGGCCCGAGGGGGAGCCCCGGAAGCCACAGGATTTCTCCGTGACATTCATTTTGTGCCCTGAAACCAGAGTCTTCCCTTTGCTCAACACTACAGTGGAGG
>NW_007731078.1:169312-170938 GCF_000696425.1 Galeopterus variegatus | reverse complement strand
ACTTCACAGGCTCTCTCTGTCCTCTGGCACACTCACTCCAGACCCGTTGCCATCTTGCTCCTCCCCCTAGATTTTTTAGCTTTTTATAGTACAAAGAGTCAAGCATGTGCAAACATGAAAGAATAGCATAATGAACCTCCATGAATCACCCCCAGCTTCAGCAACTGTCCACTCATGGCAGACCTTCTCTCATTTATTTCCCACCCACTTCTCAGCTCAGCCCCACCCAGACTTTGTCTCACTTCATCTGAAATTATTTCAGTATGCATCTCTGAAATTCCATTGTTGTTATTTTTTTCCTAACATTAATTTTTTTCAAAAAAATAAACATAAGAACCTTTTCTTCTGCTTTCATTTGGTTTTCTTTTTTTCTAGATTTCTGAGTTGGCCTTTAATTCATTTATTTTCATGTTTATCAATAGAGATATGAAATGCTGTCGATTTCCTTCTGATAACTGCTTTACCTGAATCTGTAGAATCTAATATATCTCACTTCCATTGTGGTTGCTTTCAAGAAATGCTATAGTTTTGTATATTTCCCTTGACATGAAATTATTTAACAGCAAGATTTTTAAAAAAATTTCTAGGTATAAGGGCCTTTGATATAAATTTTTAGTTTGATTGCATTATGATCAAAGAATGTTGTTTTTATATAACTTCCATTTTTTGAAATGTATTGAGGTTTTCTTTGAGGACCAAGACATGGTCAATTATTTTAAAAGCTGTGATTTCTGTTATCAGGCTTCAGAATTTGATATGTATCTTCAGATTTATCTTACTGATTATGTTGTATAGGTTTTCTATATCCTCACCAATTTTTTTATCCATTTACTGTTATTATACTGAGAGTGGTGTATTAAGTCTCCCTAATATTAAATGTATGTTTACTTCTCCTTTTATCTCTAATAGCTTCTTCCTTGTAAAAAAAACTGTAGATGTATAATCAGGAGAGTGAATACTAATAACTTTATCAGTATTGCAGACAAGCACAATAAGGAATTCTTTTTTGTGTTTTAATGCTTTTTGGTATGAATTGTACTTTTTTAAGTATCAAAACTGCATTCTTGATTTCTTTTTATTTGCAGTTACCTGTTATATATTTGTCCAGACTTTTTGTTTTAACTTCTCTGAATCTCTTCATTTTAGGTGTATCCCTTTTTTAAAGCATGGTGTTGGATTTTGTTTTAATAGCCCATCTGAAATCTTATGAGCCATATGCTTAGCCTAAGCTCCATTCCAGTTTGTGTGTGTGTGTGTGTGTGTGTGTGTGTGTGTCCAGAGTCTTTCATTACGTGGTCTATTTTGTTTGTTCTTTTTTGTTAATAGATCTTTTTTTTTTTTAGGAGAGTTTGTATTTTTGTTCTGAAAGTTACTATAGTTGACTAATATCTTCATATAGTACTGCTAATCCCCCTCCCTTTTAAAAATCTCTTCTTGGGGCCGACCCCGTGGCGCACTCGGGAGAGTGCGGTGCTGGGAGCGCAGCAGCACTCCCGCCGCGGGTTCAGATCCTATATAGGGATGGCCCGTGCGCTCACTGGCTGAGTGCGGTGCGGCCGGTCTCAAAAAAAAGAAAAAAATGTTAAAATTCTCTTCTTGTTTACTGCTTCCCTCCTATACAAAATA
>NW_007731078.1:147911-169234 GCF_000696425.1 Galeopterus variegatus | reverse complement strand
GTGTGTGTGTGTGTGTGTGTGTGTGTGTGTGTGTGTGTCCAGAGTCTTTCATTACGTGGTCTATTTTGTTTGTTCTTTTTTGTTAATAGATCTTTTTTTTTTTTAGGAGGGTTTGTATTTTTGTTCTGAAAGTTACTATAGTTGACTAATATCTTCATATAGTACTGCTAATCCCCCTCCCTTTTAAAAATCTCTTCTTGGGGCCGACCCCATGGCGCACTCGGGAGAGTGCGGTGCTGGGAGCGCAGCAGCACTCCCGCCGCGGGTTCAGATCCTATATAGGGATGGCCCGTGCGCTCACTGGCTGAGTGCGGTGCGGCCGGTCTCCAGCACTCCCGCCACGGGTTCAGATCCTATATAGGGATGGCCTGTGCGCTCACTGGTTGAGTGCGGTGCGGCCGGTCTCAAAAAAAAAGAAAAAAATGTTAAAATTCTCTTCTTGTTTACTGCTTCCCTCCTATACAAAATATTGAAATTAGCTTGTTAAGTTTTTTCTTCCTTCTTTTGTCTATCCCCAAGCATTGATCTGAAGTAATATCCTTTCCCTCTTAGTAAATAACCCTAAGGAAATTAGCAAGTTTATTTTATTTTTCACATATTATACCCCCCTTTTAATAATTGTATTGTATTTACATTGTCTCAGGGAATATAGCCATTACATACCATTCTGCCTCCTTTATAAGTGCCATTTTTTAAGATCCAAAAAATAAAAAACATATATTTAATACTTACCACAAGTTTTTTACATTGATGTCTCTCCAGTGAACCAACCCTTTTGGTTGTTTGAAGTTGTTTTCTGATACATTTCTGAGAAGAAGATCATGAGAATGATATTGTCTGTGTTTCTACATGGTGAAAAACAATTTCTGTCATCTTTATACTTTAAAGGTCAGTTTGTCTGAATATAGAAATCCATAAAGTGTGCTGATGAAAGTCTGCTGACAATCTGATTTTCTTTCCCTTATAGATGAGATTATCTTTTTATCCAGGTTCTCACTGGATGTTTTTTTCTTTAAAGTCCAATAGTTTTACTAGACAATGTCTCAGTGTTTCCATTTTGGGTCAAGTTTTCCATGTATGTGATATGCCCTTTCAATATATGGTTTTATTTTTTTAATTTTTTCTTTTTGACCAGTAAGGGGATCGCAACTCCCGGCACGGTGTGGTCTGCACCACACTCAGCCAGTGAGCGCACCGGCCATCCCTATATAGGATCTGAACCCATGGCCTCGGTGCTACCAGCACCGCACTGTCCCGAGTGAGCCACGGGGCCAGCCCCTGTGGTTTTAATTTTAATTTTTTTTGCTTTCTTAATGTTAGAAATCTTTTTTGATTTATAGAATTTGGTATTTCTTCTCTTCCATTGCTTTGGTCTTCTGTGTGACCTCCTCTTACATGTAGGTTGGATCTTCTTTTCCTGTTTTCTATATCTATCACTTTTTCTTGAATATTTGAGGAAAAAAATCCCCAAATTTTAAGGAACCTCTTTCTTTGTTTCTCCTCAATATTTAAAATGTTCTGCTTTCCATCTTCTGTATGTCTTAAGGCATTATTTGTCATTTGTTAGTCTTGTGTCCATTCTACTTAATTTTCATTCATAATCTTTTTCTTTCATTTCTAATTCTTTTCTGAATGTTAACCTCTCTTTGCAAACCTTCCTTTTCTCTAATGACCTCATTTCTGAGCTTTCCTAATTCATTTTGATGTGGTCCTTTCTATTATTTTAAACACTCCTTTAGCTCATTTGGAATATTAGGGTATAGTTTCACATGGTTTGTGGGCATATCTTTTTAGTTTTCTTTCATAATTTTTACAGGGACATTATCCTGTTCCTTGTGTGTGTTCTTTTCTCATAATGACTTTGTATGAATTTGTTGGCAATCCTTTTCTGTTGTTCACTTAAAAGAAATGATGTTTTTTATACTTTTAAGAGGTGCATGGACTGGCTCTTCACAGCTCTAGTCTCCCTCTTGTGCTGTTTTTATGAAGAAATAAAAAACATAGATTTATACTTCATGGTGTCTGCCTCCTCTATTTTCCTTTTTTTGGGGGGCAGGGAGGGAGGTGGGTATTTTCTTTTCTTTGCTTCTATGATCCCTGTCTTGTTCAACTTGAATTCTACACAGAGCAGTTTCTCCTCAGGGCAGGGCTTTGTCCTGGAAGCCATGTTTTATTTGGTTTTCATGAGCTCACAGGACCCACACTACACCAGTACTCCAAACCTTGCTGAGGTCTCTTTGTGCTCACCATACATTGGATTCCGCACGTCCTCCTCCTAGGAGAGAGCAGAACTGTGGTTACTAGAGGCAGGCGAGGGAAAGGAGTGGGGGGATAGTGAGAGGTTGTTTAATGGACACAAAACAGCTAGATAGGTAAAAACAAGTTCTGTTGGTGTACAGTTGAGCTAGGCATCTATAATTAACAATAACTTACTGTGAGTTATCAAATGGCTAGAAGAGAGGGGATCAAATATCCTCATCACAAAGAAATGATTAAGTTTTATAATGATGAACATGCTAATCACCCTGATTTGATCAACCCACATTGTATACATGTATTGAAATATAACTCTGTACCCCGCCTATATGTATAATCAATACATTTCAATAAAAAATAAAAATAAAATCAGAATTTCAGCAAGATTTTAAAAAGTTAAAAAAATAATCTCCTTCCAGTTTCAGCTGCTGTTTTCAGATTGGCCCACCATGTTTTTAGTGAGTACCTGTGGTGATCTTGAGGTTCTCCTGTTCTCAAAGCCATCAGAGACTCATTGTCTTTATTCTGTGTAAATGCTCATAATAAGCAGGTTTGTAGCTCTCAGGGATTTGTTCCCACTCACCTATTTTGGACGGTTTGTGATCATACCTTTCTACTCAGTTTTGTTGTAGTTAAGGCTCATAGGTTTTTAATTTCATTGTCCTGGTTGTTATATATGCTTTAACAAAGGAAACGTTAAAACTACACGGCTACAACTGTCTTCCTAGAATCCATTTCAAGTCATCATGAATGTGGGTAGGCTGCTGGTTCTTGATTGTAAAGTCCTTGAAGACAGGGAAACTGATCACCTGTGTCCTAGAGCAGGGCAGAGAATGCCATATATGGATAGGTTTAAATTTTTTTAACTGTTTATAAAAGTAATACAGAGTTATAGCCCCAAATTTGGAAAATACAGAATATTATATAGGAAGAAAATTAAGATCACCAGGTATACTAGCACAATAGAAATAGCCACTGTTAACAGTCTGATGTTTTCTCTTCCATCTCTTATTCAAGCAGATTTTAAAATACACCTATTTTAATGGAGATCATAGTGTACACTGAAATCTTTTTGTCACAGCAACCAGAGAGTCACCCAATTTACCCTAAAGAAAGATAGATTATTGTGAAGTTATTTATAACCTGAAAATTGAAATTAATGAAATTTTACCAGCAGCTGTGGCTGCTTTAGGGACTGGAGATTCTTATGGTTTCTCTCCTGGGCCACGTCCTCTTCTCTTCGGCTTCTTTTTTTTTTTGTCTTTTTGTCTTTTTCCGTGTCCGGCAACGGATCGCAACCCTCAGTGTTGCCCCCGTACCGGACCGGGGACCAGCAACGGGATTGCAACCCTCGGCGTTGCTCCCACGCCTCGCTCAGCCAGTGACCGGGAACCAGTCCGTATGTGGGATCCGAACCCTCGGGTGGGAGCGCCGCCGCGCTTCCCAAGCGGCGCACTATCCAGTGCACCACCGGGCCGGCCCCTTCTCTTCGGCTTCTCTATTTTTCTTATACCTCCTCCATCATAGATTTATGTGGTCCACCTTGGTTTCTCTCTACATTATAGTCTTTCAGGCTTAGCTACTAATAGTAATGGGCTCATTTTCTGGACACTTCTTGGTCCAGATTCCTCAGAGAGGGGATCTGATTGTCCCAATTTATCTTTTTATACCATTCAGAGGCCCATCTATTCCAATCAGCCATCGCTTAGGGGAGGCAGGGTCACATTATGGAGAACATGGATCCCCTAAGATTTGTAGGGGCTGCCAGTGATGCAACTATCCTGATGGATAACTACACACACACACACACACACACACACACACACACACACACAGAGTCAAACATGTACATTCATATGTGTATATATGATATATACATGCTGTTTAGTATGACTGGTCTTTCTTATTTTTCTTATTAACTAATTACAATTCTAGCACATATATGTGTGGCAGCAATTCTTTAAAAAAACTTTACATCTTAATTTGAAAATGGGAGGTCAAAGTTTTTAAACTTTTTTGTTTTTACTGTGAAATGTAACACATATACAGAAAAGTGTTAAAATGTAAATGTGCAGCTTAATGAATTGCTCTAGTGTAAACACCCGTGTAACTACCACCCAGGTCAAGAGATAGAGCCTTGTTGGCAGTCAGAAGCCCTATTGCTCCTGAATCCCCAGAGTATGAGTCAGTTTCTGTTGCTTATAACAAAATACCCTGAAACTGGGTAATTTATAACAAAATGAAATTTATTCCTTACAGTTTTGGAGGTTGGGAAGTCCAAAGTTCAGGGAACACATCTGGTGAGGGCCTCATTCTTTGCAGTGGACCTACAGCAACACAGTGGGTCGCATGGAGAGAACGGGCTGAGCACGAGAGAGCTAACCCGATCACTCGCTCTCCTTATAAAGTCATCAGAACCACACCCACTACCACCCATTAAACCATCAACTTCTTACTCCATTAATGGATCAATCTAGTCACTAGGTCATGGTCCTAATCACCTCTTAAAGGCCCTCCTTTCAATCACCATAGTCAGATTTCCCACCCTCTTAACACTGTCACAGTGTGGATTAAGTTTCTAATACATGAAACTTTGGGGGACACAATTCAATCCATAGCACCCAGTCTGCCATGACACGTTAAGTGCCATCTTATTCCTCCTCTTGGGAGACACTTTGATCTCCTCATGGTCAAGACCAAGAGTGACATCTAACTCTGTAGCCATTCTGAACCTGTATTAGTCATTTTTGTGTTGGCTTATAATAAAATACCTGGAACTAGGTACTTTAGAAAGAAAACAAAATTTATTGTTTACAGTTTTGGAGGCTAGGCAGTCCAAAGTCTAGGGAACACATCTAGTGAAGGCTTTCTTCGGTAGTGACTACAGTAACAGCCTAGCGCAAAGCTAGAGTGGCCTTTGATGAAATGACAAGGTCCTCGTCATCAGATGGTCATCAAGACAAAAGACACACTCTGGGATGTTAGCAAAGGGGCTGGTTTCAGAAAGAAGAGCACCAGAAATGCTTCGGAGACTTCACCAAAAATCTCTTTGCCAACTTCCTAATGGTGCTGTGAATGCTTTGGGGACTGACTCCAATAGTCAATGGTGTATACATGCTCCTGACCCAGAAGTGTTGGCAATGCCCTCTCCTGACAAAAGAGAGGAGTTATCATTTATTTCAATAGTCCTACTTGTGGGACTTTATACTGAGAAAAAAACATTTGAAATGTGGGATAAGCCTGATGCACAATGATAGTTGGGGCAGTTTTCCCTACAACAGTGGAAAAACAATAACCTAAACATCCAACAATTGGGGAAGGGATCATTAAACTAGGAGGCATTTCTCATTTTTGTAGCCATCAGTAATAAGCAGGTACCACAACTTGGAAAATGCTTATGACAGAATGTTAAATGGAAGAAAATAGATTGCAGTTTTAGAAGAATTAGGTATGCATATAGCAACTTCTGGCACATAATATAACATAAAAATATTAAAGCAGTATTTCTGAATGGTGGCAGAATTTCTGATGAATGGTTTCTTTTTTATTTTCAGTACTGTTATTACAATATTATTTGTGTAGTTTAAAAAAAAAGAACATGGTAAAGAAAACTTATCATACCAGATCCTAGGAGTAGCCAGACTGGCATGAAATCCTCCAGTAATCCCCAGAGGCCAGAGGTCTCTGCCTCTCTCCAAGGGGATGAAGCAGAAGCTGGCCGGTCAGAGGCAGGGAGAAGGAATGACTGAGCTGAATGGGGGTCACCTCTGTTCAGCTCTGCAGTTCTAAGATTCAAAGAAACATGTTTGGTTAGGCACGGTTTCTCAACCTTGGCACTACTGACAGTTTGGATCAGATAATTATTTGCTACGGGGGGCTGTCTTGACATTTTAGGGTGGTTACCAGCATTCCTGGTCTCTACTTACTAAATACCAACAGTATCCCCTCCTCTGTCATGATGATCAAAAATGTCTCCAGACATTGCCAAATGTCCCTTTGGGGACAAAGTTGCCCCCAGCTGAGAACCACTGAATTAGATAAAACAAAAATAAATAAGGAGCCTGCTTACTGTACCAGGTTTGAGGTGATTTGGCCTTAACGAAAGTATTGTTAGTGTTTTGGTTTAAGGAACTGCGTGGGGCTATTTTGCATTCACCATCAGCAAGAGGAAGAATTTTCTTCAGAATTCCCTTCCCTCCTTTCAGAATCTCCTTGTGTTTTTCTCCTGTAAATGACAAACCTCTCCACCTCAACCCCATACAAGGAATACAGTAGCTTCTCTTCCTACTACCATTCAGACATGATCTTAAGAAAAGAACTGGCAAGGGATTTAAAAATTGTACAAATGCCAGAAACTGAACCTGGACCTAAGCAATCTGGGTTCTAGTCCTTGCTTTGTCATCATTAACCTTACAGCCTTGAGCAAGTCAGTTAATAATTCTGGGTCTCCATTACCTCCTCTACAAAGGTCGGATAATCTTTCTGCACTCATTCTCACTAAAGGGCAAATGACTAACACAGCAAGATATGTTGGCCTTTCAAGAGGTGGTTGCATATTTGTTGGAAATGATGCTTTCATTAGGCTAAGAAATAGCTAGACTTGAATGCCAGACTGAGGAGTCTACATCTATTGATGATTTTTAAAAAAGCATAGAAAGTTCCAGAACATACATTCATCCATGAAATTGAAGACTCTCACAGCTAGAAGGTATGTTAGATCTTACCTTGTCCTAGACTCTCATTTTACAAAAGGAGATTGATCCTAAGACCTACAGAGAGAAGTGACTTGTCCATCTCTCATTACTAAATGGCATAGTCAACATGGTGTTTTAAATACGGAGAACTTGAAAGCACAGGGACGATTACTTTTTGGGGGCCATATGCATTACTCACTGCTGTGCACTTTCGAGGTCACTTATCTGAAACCACTTAGCATACTTGCTCTTGTCCCCTGCCCTTGGTGGAATGAAATCATTTATTTCTTGATGTATTTCTACAAATGAGTCCCTCAGTAAGCAGGACAAATACAGAAAGAATGTTAATAGGAGATGGAATGTTAAGAGGAGGTGGATGCTGAAAGACAAAAGAAAACTGTATAAGTCAGGGTCCAGACATGAGACCAAAACCACACAGGATTTTAAACAGAGAATGCTAAGTAAAGAATTATTAACTAGTAACGGGAATATAGTACCAGGTTATTTTGCTACTAAGGGTAAAGAGAATTCTAAAAAGTACAGGAATGGCAGATATAGGGAACAGGCACTACCCTAGCACCGAGTGGAGTACCCTGGGAGAAAACAAATTTGGGGACCTCCACCACCCCCCACAAAAGCTGAGATTCAGACCTTTTGGAGAGGATGGGGCTGTGACCCACTGGATGATGAAGTTGGCTGAGGTGAGGTGGAAACTGTCAAGCAGGAAACTGTCCTCTGGGGTGACAACAAAATTTTCCAGGAAGCTGTCTGGAGGGAATGCCATTGAACTTTCTGGAAAGCCAGTTGGGCCACTGGTGGGGCTCACCAGGAAGCTTCCGGGAAGCTGCCCTCAAGGGGTGTTCTTGAATGCACTGGAAACTGGATGAGGTGCTTTCAGAACTCACCAGAAAGCCACACGGGGTGCCACTGAAACTCCTTGGGGGGTGGGGGATGCGTTGGGTGTTCTGCACAGGGTAGGAGCAAGGAGGCAAAGCACGGGGGAACCAGAAGGGAAGCCCTTCCTCCCTCGGTGTGCCTCTAGCACCCTCTACTGGCAAAGCTCAGCATTGTGCCAGTTGGCAAAGGATCAATGCAAGATCCATATTCAATATCACAGGCAGTGCAATAAAAAATGGATTGGGAGACCTGGGGCAATAAATTGATATGTGGCACATGCGCAATCGGGAGCATAACCATTGAGGCAGTGCATGCGCGCACACACGCACACACACACACACACACACACACAGTGTCCCTTTGGTCCTAGGCACTACCCCCAAGGACTCAGCCTTTCAAGTTTTTCTTACTCTCCTTCTTCCCCCACATCTTCCATGCGGGCTGCAGTAGATGATCTGACGAATGTCATGGAAGCTGAAAAGAAAGTCCTGCTTAGGTCTCAGAGTCTCAGGATGTCAGGCAGGAAAGGTCACTTAGGTAGGTAGGGTGACCTTGTGTCCAGGTTTGTACCTGCTGTTCCAGCTACTGTTCTGTTAATACCCCCTCTCACTCTCAAAAGTGTCCTGCTTCACGTGATAAATTACATGGTCCCCTAAACGCAGCCTGGAGCCCGTCCAGTCCCCTGGGTTTACAGCTAAGAAACCCTCCCACACTGACAAAGAACAAGATGCTGCACGGGGTCGTGGGGAAGATTGGGCTTGGATTCGCTGTGTGACTTTAGCTGGCCACCAAGCCTCTCTCTAAAATCTCGCACAAGGTTGGAATTCTGGGTGGTAAAATGAGATAACGTGTACCGAGTATCGGGCACAAGTGGTGGCCTGAGGGGTGTACAAGCCCCCAACACAGAGCTCCTCCGTCTGCCCATCTCTCCATTTCCTGTCACACATTGTGCAGTCCATCTTTCAGGCAGACATGACAGATTACATTTATTATGGCAGAGCACAGTAACGCTTCAGAATAGTCCCTGCTAACAGGGAGGTTCAAGGGTGCAAATCTCAATGTATTTGGAAAGGAGGATCAGGCTGTATGTGCCCAGGAACTGCTAAGCAAGAAGTTTATTGAACCCTCTCCCCAGTTCATGCCTTAATCTCCCCAAATTCCCTCCTCCTGAAGGCTAGTAGGTGCTTAGTCCAGGAACCAAGAACAAACACCACTCTCTGGGGAGGCAGATCCAGCCCAGGTGCAAGGATTCTGCAGAAAAGAGCATCTCACGATCTCCATCTGGTGGCCAAACTGTGGAACATACTTCCTGGCCAATTTTTTGACCGACTGGGTGGGCAGCTACACTGAGGCGGTTTATAAAAGAAACTCAGTCTGGGACCCCTGTGCATGTGACCTGATGGTGGCTCCTTCTGGGTGCTGCTTGAAAGCATGTGTCTCCCTTCAAGCCACGCTATGTCTTGGCATCAGAGACTACTCTGTTGGGCTTGTTGCCCTGGATCCAGGACAAGTTACTCCAGGGTTTCTCAACTTCAGCACTATTAACATTTTGCACCAGATAATTTATTGTTGTGGGGGACTGTCCTGTGCACTGTGGGATGTTTAGTGACATCCCTGGGCTCTACCCACTAGATGCCAGTAGCAACCTCCACCCAGCTCTGACAACCAAAAATGTCTCCAGATGTTGCCAAATGTCTTATGGGGGAGAGGTGGGACACAGAATTGCCCCCAGTTGAGAACCATGGGGGTTCCTTTAACAAATATCCCAGTTCTTAGCAAAGTGGCAGAAGGACAATGGTGACTCTGTCCAAGTCGGATCAACAGCAGTCCCAGGCAGCCCCTTGTGTGGGGGCTCAAAGGAGCAGTGATAAATCACTCCCTAGTCTTGGTCCTCCAGGTCCCCTCCCCACCCATAAAGCTTTGCCCATGGGCTCTCTTTCCACCGTACACAGGCACAGGCATTTTGAGGCAGACTCATTTCAGGTCTTTGCCCAGGAGCCTACCTCTGTGGAAAACAAAACCTGTTCGAATGAAGTTCAGGTAAGATCACAGGGGCTGCCATCTCAGAATCAGAAGGGCCCTTAAGTAATTGTAAGAACGGCTACTCTTTCTTTCATCATGAAATACATATTCAGCCTTTCATCCTCACTGCAGCTCTGCCAGGTGGGGGCCAGTTTACAAATGGGAAAACTGAGTCATGGACAGGTTAAGTAACTTGCCCAAGGTCCCAGCACTTGTGCGTGGTAGAGCTGAATTTTGAACTTGGGTTCCACAGAGCCTTCTGCAAGCCCCTGCAGTCCCCAGAGAGCTGCCTCCTTGGATGCCATTTGGAAGTTCTCGTCTGTACCTTGTGCTGTAGGTTTTGATGATGGTCTCTTTTTTGTCTACCTCTAGTTTGCTAATTTTGTCCCCTCGAGCAGGTTGGAGTCCACGCCTTTTGATTTCCTTGTGCTGCTCTTAGAGCCCAGCACACTGCTGGGTGCACAGGTGCTCAAAAGTACCTACAGATTCCCAAAGACAGTCCCCTTCCAAGCAAAGCAGGTCTCTCAAAATTGTGACTGCCCTGTCTGGAAGCCCCCAGAATTCCACAAACCTGTTTGGCCCCTTTTTCCTTGGATCCATAGCTAATGAAGAGATACATCTCATCTCTACCTACATCTCCCACTGGTGGCGATCTAATTAGGTTCTTCCTACAATTAACTCTTCGTAATTAAACAGAAGCAAAACCCATGTGTCATTCTGAAACTTCATCCATTAAACAACAATGTCCAATTTTGAAATCCCTCTTCAGACAAGGAGGAATGTTACATGTGTGGGATAAGAATTCTCCAGATATGCTAACCTAAATTTAATTATGCAAGGAGAACAGAGGTTTAACTTCATTCTTCCTGGAAGTACTGTAATTAAAACTCAATTAGGGGCAGCACTGGTCAACATTATCATCCAGGTATCACCCTATCGGAGAACAAACAGCCCAGTACTGCTCACTTAGACACCAGCTTGAAGTCTTCACAATTAAAGGGGTTATTCAGATGATCTTCTGTCTTTCAAGTCATCTAAAAGCACCGTTGTTCAATTGCTTTCTCTTTCTTTATAACGTTTTTAGATTATTCTATCCTAGCATCCAGGTCAAAGAAGAAAACAGCCATTCAGATGTCTTGTCTAATAATTTGTCAAGTGTTTGTGATGAGACAGATACTTCACATAGTGTCTTATTTAACGTTTATCTTAACCTTAGGAAGTAGGTGTCATCTTTATTTAAAGACAAGGAAATTAAAGATGTTAAAGATCCTTCTACTCACACCAACGTGAAAGGGAAGAGCCAGGATTTAAACCAACCAGACTGCCTCCAGAGTCTGTGCCTTTAACCATCACACTATATTGGTGTTTTGAAATAGTTTTCCAAATATCTGATACTTGATATCAGACACAGTCTTACTTTGTTTTTGATTGTAAACATACACACACGCACACACATACACAACAAAAACAAGATTCTGGACTCTTCTTGCACACATTGTGTGAGCAAGAAGGCTTATGAGCTGGGAGGCCTCCTGCTGGGGTTGGAGGGTGAGTAGTTTGTGGGTGATTCATTCATTCATTCACTCATTCAAATCCTACCTCCTTCCAAAAGGTATTGCGTTAGCTTAAAACACATCTAATATTGGAGGTTAAACAAAAGATAACATGATATAATCACTTTAGAAAACTGAAAGCTTCTAACAGATGTAAACATACACCTACCCTTTTGCCCAGCAATTTCATTCTTAGTTCTTTGAGAGAAATGAGTCTATATATGTCTACAAAAGACTTAACAAGAATGTTTATAGCAGCTTTATTCATAACAGCCCAAAATTAGAAATGACCTTGGTGTTAGGACACCGCACTCTAACCAACTGAGCTAACCAGCCAGCCCCCAGGTTACTCTTAGGAAGTGTAAGAATACTGTTTTCCAGGAAACCAGCCTGTGTTGGGTAGATAAGCCCCAGGAAGACCAGAGGCGTGGGTCTGGGCCTCAGGAACGGCCCCACCACTGGGTCCCAAAGGACACAATTGGGGTGAAGAAGCAGAGCTCTGACCTCCCCTGTGGAGGGAATGTGCTGTGAGGGGTCTCCTCCACCTTCCCACCTGCTGAGTCTCATCCATGAGCACCTCATGCTTTCCCACCATCATGGGATTCCTCCTGCCTAAAACAGCCTCCCCCGACAGCCAGAGCAACACCCTCTCTGAGCTCCCGTGGCAGTTCTCATAGGTCCTTCATTCATTCAGCACTCACAGTGCCTGACGGTGCCAGGCAGCGTTCCGAGTGCTGAGACACAGGTACCCAGTGCTGGTGGCTACCCTTGGGACCCCAGGTCTGGTGAGTGGCCTCTGCAATGAGTTATAAACTTTGGGAAAACAGGAACCAGTTCCCATCCCCCTTTGGTGCTGCAGCATTGGTGTCACCCACACAGTAGCTGTTCTTTAAATACCTGCTCTGGCTCATGGGGATCTCCAAGATCCTTCCAGCCACTCCAGCGGGCGGTATGGCAGACTGAGCTTGGGAATTGGAAGCACTGGGAGGTCTAACAGCATCCTTGGAAGGATCTTTGGATCCTTCTAGCATTCTTGGGACACAGTGGGTCTCCTAGTGGGGCTCCACATGAGAGATTGATTTGAAGCCTGGGCTGGCAGAGGTCTACAGAGGATTGTTCTAAGTGGAGCATGAACTTCTGCAGGAGAAAACTGAGAGACCTGGAGAGCATGGGAGGTAGGTAGGTGACGCCTGCTGGGACATAGCACCACCGTGCCATTGGTCTTTAGCACTTGGCCTGTCCACCGCCCCTGGACTGGGGGCACCTTGAGTGTGAGCTCGTCTCACCTGGCACCTGGTGTGGGTGAGAGCTCAGTAAATGCTTCCTGAAGTTTGCGGGCCAAATTCCCCAAAGCACCTGAGCCCTCTCCTGCTCCAGGAGGGAGGGGACGCGCTGAGGTTTGTTGAGCACCTTCTGTGGGCCAGACTCTGGTGTCCCCTGTGGAGGGCAGAGCAAGGGCAGAGAAGTCAGAGCCATCCTCTCAAGATGTCTGTCAGGTCGTGTCACTTCTCTGCTCAAAACCCTCCCCTGGCTCCCGTGGGTCTCAAATACACAGAAGTAAAGTCCTTGCCATCGCCATGAAGCCCAGTATCATTTGCGCTGCGACCTCGTCCTCTGTTCCCGTCTCTCTGCTCATGCTCGTCCTGCCATGCGGGCCTTCTTTTTCCTCAAATAGATCCAGCAGGGTCCTGATTCTTACTGCTGCTCTGCCTGGACCCCAGGTGTCCTCATGGTCCTTCCTTCCTCCTTCAGTCTTTGCTGAAATGTCGTCATCTCTGTGAGATCCACCCTGATCACCTCCATCCTTCATCTATGCACCCTGCTCTGTTTCTTTTTGCATAGCCTTTATCACCTGCTAATGTTATAAAAATTGTGACTCTAACCCATATTATTGCCTATGTAGCTTTAGCCTGCACAAATTGTAACAGAGAAATATGAACTTAAACCTAACCTACACAAATTATTCCTGTAAGCACTTACTAACGAGAAAAACATATCTAAAGGTATTTTAAGTAAAGCAGCTTTTTAGAGGTCAGAGCAGAACTAGACAACACATTCCAGGGGCCAGCCGGTCTCAAGGACTAACCAGCCCTCTTATCTTCAGGACACCTGGCAGAGCCCAAGTGATTAAAAAAAAAATTAAACAGTCCCTTATGGGGGGGGGGGCCTAGCCTGTTAAGCCTGACCATGAAAAAAAGTCTTTGTCCACAGAAAGTGTATAAAAACTCTCATGTCAAGGAGCTAGGGGCCGCTTATGAAAAAGGCGACCCAGCATATGCTGAATAAACACTTCTTGCTTAAATTGCAGCGATCTCTTGTCTTGTGGTCTCTGTGAGGCGAGTCACTTCAGCGTGTAGGATTTGTGCCCAGGGCACGGATCTTACACTAACACACTATAAAACACCTTTTTTATGTCCGTTGTTTAGCAACTGTCTTCTCCCACAGAAATGTGAACTCCTCCAGGGAAAGCATTTTTGTCTGTTCTGGTCACTTCTGTATTCCTAGTGCCAGAGCGGTGTCCGGCACATGACAGGTGCTCAGTGAATGTTTGTTGAATGAACACACCCTCATCCTCTCCCTTCACCTACTTCACAGCATCTCTGGAAGCTTCCCCCGTGGCTCCCGCCCACTCTGCCCTCCTCCCTTGCACGCCCCAGAGCTGGCTCGGTGCTGGTACAGAGGAGGGGTTCCGAACATGCAGTTATGGAAGTCTCGACCTGGAGTTGCTGAATATTCTAGTTATGGGGTTCCTGGGATCGCCCCTTCCCTTGAAGAGAAGGCTAGCCCTTTGGCTAAGAGGATGAGAATATCTGGGAAGAGAATCTAGATTTGTCTCCTGCTTGGACCGGAGAGGAGATGAATGCTATTCACTCTCAGCTTCTCTGATTGATTCAGCATTTATAAACTGGGGCAGAATACATCCACTTCAAAAATAAATACTCTAATGGACTACTAAAATGAGATGGCTGTGGGAAGCTGTGTGCCCTGCTGTACTCTGACAGCCCTGGCCAGGAGCCAGGCATCCGGATCTGGTCCACCCCAGGAAAGGTGCTGCTGCCCACCGACACTGTCCTCCCCCCAGAACAGGCACCGTGAGATTCCTCCGAGCTTCTGGGGTGCAGGGAGTGGTTCCCTAATGTGAAGGAGAGAGTGAGGCTGTATTCAGGATGGAGGATCCTTAGGGTGACTTAGGCAAATGAAGAAACTGTCTTCATCATCACTATGATCAAATGGGTAAAGCCCTGTCAGCAACACCTGGAGCTGCGGTGACCCTGTGACAGGCGTGTCTTTGAGGGAGCGATGCTGAGTGTGGAGGCCACCCGGCAAAGGTGTGCTTGGGCCTGGGGTTTGAACTCCCAGACTCTGCTTCCCTGGCACAATATTGTACGGCATTGGAAGTGGTGGCTTATGCGGCATTGGGACTGCCCCACCCATCTCCACACATCCCAGAGTTTGGTACTCTACTGTGGCATGAGGTTGCCCTCTGCTATGGTTTGAATGCCTGTCCCCTCCAAAGCTCATATTGAAACCTAATCCTCAATGTGGAAGTATTGAAATATGAGGCCTTTAAGAGGTGATTGTGTCGTGAGGGCTCTGCCCTCACGGATGGATTAATCTATTCATGGATTAATGAAGAACTAGATTAATAGGTTGATGTATTAATGGGTTATCATGGGAGGGGACTGGTGGCTTTATAAGAGGACGAAGAGAGACCGGGACTAGCACACTCAGTCCCCATGCCTGGTGATGCCCTGTGCCACCTCAGGACTCTACAGACTCCACACAAGCAAGGTGGCCCTCACCAGATGCCCCCTCCCTTTGACCTTGGACTTCCCAGCCTCCAGAATTGTAAGAAATAAATTTTGTTTCTTTATCAATTACCCAGTTTCAGGTCTTCTGTTGTAAGAAACAGAAAATGGACTAAGACACCCTCCTTCCAGTCCTCTGTTGAAACATGAGCTCTCCAGAGAGAAGAAGTTTTCTGACCTCAGTGTAATGAGAATCTGTGTATCCACAGGGAGACTTAACTGTGGCCATCACAGCCGTGTGGAGAAGGTTCTAAAGGCAGGTGCTAGAAGTGGAGGGTGGATGAAGGACTGGGATGAGGTAGACAGGACCAGCCATTTTTCTAAGGGATCTTCCTGGCACATGGAAGGTACTTAATAAACTTGTGTAAGATTAAGTGTCTTGGCTTGAGACTAACCAAGGTGGCCATCCAGAATGTGGGGAAGCTGGCTCAGCACATCTAGGATGCATTTACTAAGCCCAGGAACAGATTGTTCTTGTCTGTCTGCGATAACACTGGTTGCCTTTCAGTTGGGGGAGATTAGAAAGGCACTACTGGGTAACTTGAGAAGTCTGGGCTTTAGCCCCTTCTGCTCCAACCATGGTGCACATGATATCCTGGGAGGTTTGTAGACCGGCAGAATGCCGGGCCCACCTCAGACCTCCCAAATTAGAACCGCATTTTAACAAGACCCCCTAGGACACTGTATGCACATTAAAGCTTGAGAAGCGCCAGTCTACAGTGCAACTGAGGAAACTGGGGACTCCTTGTACACTCGGGGCGTGGTAGATCCACAGAAAGCTACACTTGGAAGCGTTCACCGCACCAGTCTGCACTTTAATACCATACTCTTCGCTTTTGTTAGGTAGAAAGTCAGACATCAGCGACAGGGGGCTGGGCGATGGCTCTGCAGATGTCCTGACTCCACCCAAGGACCACCCTGGAGCTGTTCAACCCGCACATTTTGCGGTTGGGTTTGCGACCGGCATAGCCTGAGAGCAAGGAACTGGAGCGAAGACAGAATAATTCGGTTTCTAGCGCCTGGGCGGCCTGTAGTATTCCACCCTTGCACTGACCTTTGCCTCATTATAATCTCATTATAATAAAATTAGCATGGCCCTTCCCTCTCCCGTGGGTTTTTTTTCCCCACATGCATTATGGGTAAGGACATGCGCAAAAAGAAAACAACTGCATGTCCCTCAAGTGCCAATCAAGTGACGTAAACATACCCTCCACGATGACATATCTGGGGACCACCCTGAAATCTGGTCAGATTTAATACCCAACCCCCGGGCCCTTGACTTGGCCGTTCCTCCCTTGAAACGCACTTCACTAAACTTCGCTTTGCTTTGTTTTCGTTTCGCTGATCTGTGATTCTTTACCGCGTAGGCGAAAGGATCGAGGAATCGCCAAAATTCTGGTAATACCTTCTCAAAGATCCTTGTGAGCCAAGTAGCTTCACTTAATCTCTCTGAACGTCTTCAGGTATGGAGTAAACAACCCTGCCCTTCACAACACTCAGTGCCTGTTACTCAAAGCTCCAAGAAAAAAATAAGAGACTAGTGCGCTTAATCCTTTCCAGTAACTGATCATATTTCCCTTTTTACCCTGGTGGCTAGGGTACTCAGACCCATCTTTGTGACTGTATTATCCTTATTAAACATATTCAAATTCTTTCTTTTCCCCCAGTCCATCACTTTTCTGTGTCTAGTTTATTATAAGTCTTGTTGTTAAGCTTTTCATCGTAAGCTATCCCAAGTTGCCTTTGGAAAAAGCCGGCTAAATAAATAAATAGGAAACGTCTGCGCACTACTGTGGCAAGTCCCTGCTTTCCCCGTGGCCCCATCACCCTTTCATGGTCATGGCACTTTCTCTGCTGGATTCTGAGAAAAAGATAGAGGGGTTAGGAGAAGGATCCCTCCTTGGACTTCTGCCAGGAGTTACTGAGAAAAGAAAACCCAACCTGCTGGGGGACACTTGGGAGGAAATCACCACCAGATGCTCCCACCGTGCCCCTCCTGGCTTCCTCCCTGCCCATGAGAGCTCATCTCACCAGATCTGGAGTGTGAGGCACTGTCCTCCATGTTTGACGACTCTCCACAGCCCGGAGCAGGGTCAGTGGGGCAGGTGCCCTGGCCAGGAGCCCCAGCTGCCATCTCTCTGTGTGCTGCTCCTTCTGCTCTAGGACCCCCAGGCTGGGTGGCCGGAGCACACTCAACGCAGCAAGGGTGGTGGAGCCACACCACGCCACGCCACGTCAGCTGAGGCTCAAGGGCAGGCAGGTCACAGCCCAACCAGCATAGGCGGGGTGGGCCCTTGCAGGTCACTGGCCACAGGGTCATCTGCAAACACAATGTGGTCAGAGGTAGAGATAAGCGGTCCCTCCAGGGCTGGGGAGTGTTTCTACCTGCCCAATTCTCTGTGGCTTTGTCTCAGCTCCCAAGGGAAGGTGAGGAAAGGGAAGTGACATTTTTTTGCTGAAGTCCCATCTCTGTCAAGTACTGTGCTACATTTAGATCACCCCCCCCCCCATTAGTCCCTTTCTGTTTTCCAGAAGAAGACAGTGACTTGCTCAGCATCACACAGCGAGGAAGTGGCAGATCTGGCATTTGGACCAGGTCTTGCTCATTCCCAGATCTCCTGCTACCGCTGCCTCTTTCGGTGGAGGGCTCCCGTGAGCAGCAGCCTGCACACTTTTGGTGACCCCCTTAGTGCTGAGGCCTGGGCCAGCTGGGTGTGAGGGCCCAGCAGGGGCGATCCATGCAGTGTGACTGCAGAGAGACAAATGGGGAAGGGCCTTCTTTCCCAAATGCTCCTTGTGGTGCGTCCTGGCCTGCTGAGATGAGATTTTTTTTTTCTTTTTAAAAGATGACCGGTAAGGGGATCTTAACCCTTGGTTTGGTGTTGTCAGCACTACGCTCAGCCAGTGAACTAACTGGCCATCCCTATAAAGGATTCGAACCCATGGCCTTGGTGTTATCAGCACCACACTCTCCCGAGTGAGCCACGGCCCGACCCTTGAGATGAGATTCTACCAGCTGTCCCCAGCCCAGCCTCCGAGCAGGGTGATGGCCCATGTGTGTCTACCCAAGATCTGCACAGCCAAGAAGCAGGTCTGTGGGATGTCAAGAAGTCCTCAAGGGTATGGTTCTGTCTGGCTCGCTGCCTGATTTCACGGACACACACACAGGAGGGCCATCATCTCAGAGCCATCTGTAGACATGTGCTGGTTACTGCAGCGTGGGAGAGGCCAAGTCCCTGCGGGAAAACCTGGGGAGATATGGCCCGAGATCTGCTTTGTGTGCCAAGTGCCCTGGGCCACAGCCAGCCAGGTTTGGAGCCTCCAGGAAAGAAGAGGGGCAAGATCTTAGCCTCTGGAGGCTTCCACAGGGTAAAGGATCACACACAGGCTTTGGAGTCCTGTGGACCTGGGTTCAAATTTGACCTCTCCCCTGAGCCTTGGTTTCCATTGCTGCAAAATGGTAGTGTATATGCCTCCTCATCTGGTGGTGAGCATCAAGTGAGAAATTGCCAGGAAAGTGCCTGGCACTTAGTAGGTGTTCATTAAAAGGCAAGCAGACCATCTGAGAGGACAAGAAAGGGTGCTAAGAGAGAGAAAGGCAGATTACAGAAAAGGCCAGTGTCGAGCTCTTTTACTTGCCCATAATCCTGGGCAGTAATAAAATCCTTCACACGCCAGGCTGGATCCCCAGACCTCTACACGCCAGGCTGGGTCACCAGACCCCTCACACGCAGGTCTATGAGCTAGGTAACTGGCAAAAAGTTCCTTGGAAGCCGTAGGTTGGAGAGCCGGGTGGTGGTGTCATGCAGGCGCACTGACTGCACCCACACACACGCAACCTGCTTACAAAGAATGCACTGCACCACGCACAACCAGATGGGCAGGCGAGGGGGCCTGATTAAATTATCCTATTTTCTCAACAGCCAGTTCCACCAGGAAACACACCTGTCCTCCCCCTTGGAGAAGGTCTTCTTCCTTATCCTGTGTGGTCATCAGAACCTCCTCTGAGAGGCCTCAGGGAACACATTCTCCTCTCCCTTCCCCTGCCCCACAGCACGGCACCCCAGGTGGGCAATGAATGTCAACAACCCCTCTTCTCTCTCCTCCCCATTCCGCATGATCAGTGGGCACCGTGGGTACCCTGGTCAGGAAATCAGGAGACCTGGGTTATGTATGCCCCGCCTCAGTGAAATCTCTTCTTGCTGGGCCTCCCGTTCCTGCCAGCACCAGGTGTCTGAGATCTTAGCCTTTGAAGCTTCCCCCACCGCTTTGAGAGTTGCTGGGAACAGGCCCTGCCCTGTGCAGGGGGTTGGGAGGCCCTGAAAGGTGCTGCAGAAGGTGGCGCTGGGGAGAGGACAGATGATGAGAGGCCTGATTCGCCTTTGGTGAGAAGCGAGGCTGCTCCATGCTGGCAGTGGGAGCCCAGGAAGGTTTTTAGAGGCATGAGTGTCTGTGTGGTAATAATAGCAAACATTTTTTCGAGGGCTTGCTACATACCAGATACTGTTCTAAGCATTTAACTGTATTAACTCATTTAACCCTCATAGTACATTTCCATTTTCATATAGGGAAACTGAGTCATGAGGAAGTTAAGTCATCTGCCTGATGTGACGTAGCTCAGAAACTGGTAGAGCCAGGATTCAAGCCATGGGTCTGTTTTGGTGTCCAGCCCTGCCGCGGCATTCCTGCTGTGCAGACGCCTCTCTCCCTGGCAGCCATGGGGAGGGCGGATCAAAAAGGAAGATGCAAGGCTGGGATGGACTGAATAGGCAACCGGCAGGCGGAGTCTCCGGTTGTGTCTTGAAGGCTACTTAGGAAACACAGTAAGTCTTGTGTGTTGTTAGCCCATCGCCCAGACATATTTAATCAAAAGAGTTCAAAACAACTGCCCTCAGCAGGCCTCTGCTGGAGGTGAAAGGCTGCAGAGGGGCAGGTTAGCCAAGGTCATTTCTCTTGCTTGCCAAGTCCAGGAAGGGAACACCTACCTAGAAAGAACAAGGCTTTTGAAGTTACAAGGACCTAAGTTTGACCTGAGCCTCAGTTATCTTATCTGTAAAATGGGGATGGTAACAGCAGGAAGGTAAACCAAGTACAGATGGTGCGATGCAGGCCTTGAACACATTTGACTCCCCGCCCCCCTCACCTGCACTCCCCAGAAGCCCACATCCTCCTGAGGATTTCAAGCCCTGCCTACCCATTACCCAGAGCAGGGGTGCTCACACCTGGTGTATAGGTGAGGTCAGGTCAAACACCCCAGGTAAGATACTAGTCTGGTTAAATTAGGGCTACTAAGGAGTGGGAAAGGATTGGAGAGCCCATGACCCTGCCTTCCCACTTACTTGGAATTTCTGATGGTAGTTGCCAAAGACAGTGGGCGGTAGTCCCAGAGATTGGTTCAGGGACAGCACAGGGCAGCCACAGAGGACACATTTTCTGCTGGGGGTGGGGGAAGGGCTGCGAGTGCCTTCTTATCATGAAGCCCAGGAGGCCACATCTCTGCAGGTGTCCCTTCCTAAAACACAGAGCTGCCTGAATGTGATAATTGATACAAGACACACTTGGATACAGTGCTTATGCAGATTTATACAAATAGCATGCAAATATAGGTGGCCTTAGGCTGGGTGCCCTGGGATGACAGCTGATTGGGGATGGGATGCCCCACACCTTCTTATACTTCTGACTTTGCCTTAAGCTTCCGAGGATGTCACAGGGAGAAGCCACCACCTTCCCTCCTCACAGTGCCTCTTCTCAGTGGGCTTCAGCATGACAACAAGCAGTGATGGTGGCCTACTGTGGGTGGGTCCCACTGGGCAGGAAGGTACCATGGGCACCAAGGGGACACTAGACAGGAAGATTCCAGGGACATGCACTGGCTTTATTCAGACCATTTGATTCGGGACAGTGTCCTCATTTGATAGGAAAGGACGGTGAGGCTTGGAGAGGTGTGGTGGATTTGCCTGTCACCCAGCCAGAGTGGCAGGACTGGAATCCCATCCAAGGCTGCCTGATGCTGATTCCAGGTGCCTTCACTCTGCTGCTGCCTACAGTGAGTGCTGTGCTACCCAATCAATAAGTAGCGTGTGTGCACATGT
>NW_007731078.1:124964-147901 GCF_000696425.1 Galeopterus variegatus | reverse complement strand
TCCATCTTTCTTATCCAGTCAGCCAATCTGTGTCTTTTGATTGGTGAATTTAAGCCCTTGACATTAAGGGTTATTATTGAGAGGTGTTGCTTTATTCCCGCGAGTGATCCCAGTCATCTCATGAGGTCATCAGCAGCAACATGACATCAATGCGGTGGCCAGACCAGAGGCTGGAGGAAGGGCACCCATGGAGACAGTTTTCTGGGAGATACTCAGAAATCACAATGGCGGGTTGGGGTGGGGTGGCCACATATTCTGTGAGAGGGGAAGTGTCTGGGTAGATGGTGGTAGGGGCTCATGTTATGCTGATTGCAGCCTGAAAAGCAAGAGTGCTCCCCTTTTGGGGGGTCACAAGCTGGTGGGCTCAGAGACCATCCTCTCCCAGCCTGGCTCTGACTCGGGGACTGGCCAGGCAGAGGGTGGGGGAACAGCACCCGCTGAGGCCAGGGTCGTGGTGATGGAGGAGTGGCCAGGGGCTGGAGAATCCGGGTGGCAGTGCAGGGTCTCCAGGCCCAGCAGCCAGGAGCCTTCTACCGCCAACCTCTGAGCCCTGCGATTCTTCCTCAGCCGCACGTACTTTGGAATTTGACTCCGGTGGAACGAGACACACTCTCCACCAGAATTACGGGGGTAAATAAGACACCAGACCCCACAGCCGAGGCCGAGTCCTTGGCAGAGGTGCAGGAGGCTGAGCGCTCAGGCGGGGACAGAGGCCTGGTCCCTGCCCGGCCGTTAGCGAGGCGGCGGCTGTGGAAAGTCACCCACGGGCCTCTGAGTGTGCTTCAGCGTGATGGATCCGTTCTATATCTTGAGGATAGTTGTGGTTACACATCAAGTACATTTGTCAAAGCTCATTACGTTGTACAGTTAAAATTGGTGAATTTGATTGTATGTAAATTATACTTTGTTGGGCAAATGTAATAATTGATCAGGCTCCCCTCACCTTGGAGCCAGTTCAGGGCAGTTCCGTAAACATTGTGTGTGGGTGAAGTACGTGTGCCTGCAAGGAGGCGCCACTTTGGCTGGTGTTTTACTGCCTCAGGTGTCCGCCCTGTGCAGCCATGTTCTTTCCAGACTTGCAGCTTCCGAGGACCGTGCATATAGACCTGCGTGAAGGGGTCTGGTGACCCAGCCTGGCGTGTGTGGGGTTTGGTGACCTAGCCTGGCATGTGAAGGGTTTGTGATCCAGTCTGTAAATGGGCATGAGGGGTCTGGGAGCTCCAGACCCAGCCCTAGCTCAACCATCGGCCCAGATGGTGAAGGATTACCGGCAGGTAAAAGAGCCACGACAGCTAGCGTGGTCGCTTAGCTTTGCACCTGGTGTCACGAACAGGACTAAGATCTAGACAGTTGGCGCTGTGAGCTGGATTCGAGACATTAGCCTCACAGTAGCCCTTGTCATAGCCAGACATACCTTAATTAAGCTGATTTTTTTTTAAAGAAAAAAAAAAAAGAAAAAAGAAAATTCAATGCATATTATAATTCAGAAATTCTACTCCTGGGTTCATACCCAGCAGAAAGGTGCACCGGTGTGCAGTAAAAGATATGTTTAGTGATGTTCATAGCAGCTTTATTCATAATAGCCCCAAACTAGAAACAACCAAAATATCCGTCAACAAGAAAATGATGAATTGTGGCATATCATACAATGTGTTATTGCAGAGTAATTGAAAAAAGCAAGCTATGGCTCCATACAACATCCCAGATGAATCGCACAGACATAATGTTGAGCAAAAGAAGCCATATACAAAAGAGCACCTGTGATAGAATTCCATTTACAGAGCCTTCAGAAACAGGCAAAACTAATCTGTGGTGACTGAAATCAGAATAGTGGCTTCCTCTGTGTGGGGATGTGACCAGGAGGGGCCGGAGGGAGCCCTCTCCAGGCTGAAAGCATTAAATATCCAGATCTGCTGGTGGTAACACAGGGTATACATAGGTCCAAATTTATTAAGTTGGACACTTCAGATATGTAAGCTTTAATGAATGTAAGTTATACCTCAATTAAAAAAAATTTTAGAAGACATACGTATAAAAATTTTAAATGCCTATTCATTCTAATTCCTTAAATTTAGACTTGACAGACATACAGACAAGCTAGGTTGGACTTTTTATCTGCTCTCTATGAAGACAAGGAAATTAGAATACACAACCAACAGGCTGAGCCTCTATGAGTGAAGACTTGTTTGAGAATAGTCTAGATAGTTTGGAAAATTACTACCTGCACAGTCAAGTGTGTTCCACACCGAATGTGCTAATTATAAACATTTCTTATCTGTTCATCTGATCTGATTTCCCAACTACTGCCCCCAAGGCTCCTGGAGCCTAATTGCCGTCTCCCAGTCTCCCTGACTGAGGACATATTTGAAAGTGCTGTAGGCACATGCTTGAGCTGAGGTGAGCCCAGCTGTTCATTCTGCAATGCTCAGAGGGGAGGGCCCTTTCTGCTGCTGTCAGGTACTCTGAGTTCACTGGTGGCTGTGCAAGCTTACTGTAGTCAGGAGCCCTTTATTGAAAGTGTGAGGCTCTGAGTCCCAGCTCCACTAAATCATGGAAAGGAGGGGACTCAGAGTCACAGAGTCTCACTAGATAGACACCATGGGCTGGGTCAAGCATGTGACCTGCATTATCTAATTTAATCCCCTCCATGACCTCATCTGGGAGGAATAGTTTAGTATTTCTCTTTTAGAGATGAGGCAACTGCGACTTTTGTTTTTACCTATAGCTTTTTAAAACCTGTACCATTTTAAACAGACTTTATTTTTTAGAACAATTTTAGACTTACAGGAAAATTGAGAAGATAGTACAGAGCTCTCACATAATTCCTCACCCAGTTTCCCTTGTTATTGACATCCTGTATTAGTATGGTGCATTTGTTACACATTGATACATTATTATTCACTAAAGTCCATATTTCATATTTCCTTAGCTTTTATCTTCTGCTCCAGGACCTCATCCAGGATGCCACACTACTTTAATCTGACACGTCTCCTTAGGCTCCTCTTGGATGTGACAGTTTCTCATACCTCCCTTGTCTCTGATTACCTTGACAGTTCTACAGAGTACTGGCCAAATACCTTGTAGGATGTCCCTCCAGGATTTATTTGATGTATTTCTCGTAATTAGACTGGGGCTATGGGTTTGTGGGAGGAAGATCACCATGGTAAAGAGCTACTTTTATCATTGTATCAAGGGCACATACTAATACGATTTATCACTATTGATAGTGACCTTGATCACCTGGCTGAGGGAGTGTTTGTTGGGTTTCACCACTGTTAAGTTACTCTTCCCCCTTCTCCTGTACTCTTTGGAAGGAAGCCACTATGCACAGCCCACACTTAAGAGGTGGGGATTTACGCTCCTACTCTTTGAGGGAGAAGTATATACATATATAAATTACTTGGGATTTTTCTATAAGGAGGATTTGCCTCTTCTTGCCCGTTCATTTATTTATTCAATCATTTATTTATATCAGTATGGACTCGTGTACATTTAGTTTATACTCTGTTATGACTCAATGTTAGTTTATTATTTTATGTTTCAAATTGTCCCAGCTTTAGCCATTCATGGTTCTTTCACTTGGCTCCTCTGTCTCTGTCATACTACTATCAATGCAGATTTTTAAAACTTTTGAGCACTTCTTTATACCTTCTGGCACCACAAGATGTTCCAGCTTATCTTGTATATTTCCTGCCCTGATTCTAGAATCAGCCATTTCTCTAAGAAGCCCTGGTTCCTTTTTGAATGGTATTAGAAACCAAGATCTTGGTGCCAGTGTGCTTATTCTGCTGGGGCGTCATTGCTTCTAAGACCTCTTAGCTGACAAATGCAGTCACTTCTCTGGTAACACAGCACACAGCACTCAGGATCGCGCTGTGTCCCGACAAGGGTGCTCCATTCCCGCCGCCATTTTCCCTCCCCAAATATTTCTATATGTAACCATTTGTATCTATATTAAGCTAAACATGAGTTTATACTGATGTCTTTAACTAATCCATTACCTCATGGATCATTCTTGCTTTCTCCCCTTGCTTATCTGCAAATTCCCATTCCAACGGTGAGAAACATGTCTCCACCATCTGCTATCATTTAATTGTTTGAGTCCAGTAGAGCAATATCAGAATTACTAACACAGACCCCCATAGTAAACAACTGTATCAACCAGCATGCAGTGCTTATGTGCCGTTCCTTTTGCTTTTTGTCTTACTTATTTTCAAAGTTACTTAGGTCAGGACCTTTACCCTACCCTCACCCCTTATAGAGAGATTCTTTCACACATTTGTAATGCAGTTAGATTCTCTTGTCACAGTCTGCATCTGCCTTCCACCCTGGGATCCTCAGCCTCTGAAATTATTTTCTGAAACTTGCATACATTAAGGTTTAATATTTGGGTTGTAAGATTCCATGAGTTTTGACAAATGCATAATGCCCTGTATCAACCACCACAGTATCATATAGAAGAGTTTTGCTGCTCTAAAAACCCCTTGGCTTCACCTATTCACCACCACTCCCAAGTCCCTGGCAACCACTGATCTTTTTACTGTCTTCTAGAGACATTGTTACATATGTGTACCAAGAGACACAAACAAGAACGCTTACAGAAGCAAAGAACTGGGAACATCCCAAATGTCCATTGACAGTAGGATGGATAAATAAATGGAGGTTTGTTTCAACAATAAAATCTTACACAGCTGTGAACATGACTGAAATCCGGTTACATGCAACATTAATGAAACATGGAAAAGGAATGTGAAAAATTTAGTGCCACAGGACCATATAATGCCATTTTTATGAATGTCAATTACAAGTACACTAAAAAGCATATAATAAAATTAATTTTTAAAAGGCAAAGAAATGAAAAACATAAAATTTAAGATAGAGATTGGTCTGGGCAGAGGCAGGGGAATGGGGCAGGGAAGGCACGAATATATAGAAGTAGATCAGCACCATTAACCTAGTTCTTGGAAGTGGTTCATAGGCGTTCATCATATTATGGTTTTAAACTTATTTGTAGATATGTGTGTGTGTGTCTCCACACACATACATGTATCTCTTGTATGTTTCGAGTATATTAAAAAATTTTAAGTTGGCAGAATAATGCCTAACTTACAGGATTGTTGTGAGGATTAAATGAGACAACATAGGCAAATAATTAGTCTCAACAAATGACAACCATTGCATTTGTGAGTATTATCATCTCCTCAGAAATCATGGTTGGCCACCTCAGTTCAGTTTTTGGGTCACTTCTGGAAGTATGGGTTCCACTCAAGGCCAGGCCGTTCTTGTAGGTCACCAGCCACAGAGCCTTATTTTAGAGTCTTCTCCATCCATGTCTCAAATTCCACCATTAAACTCATGGACTTGGGGAGCCAGAAGTGACCTTAGAGGTAGAGGTCATCTGATACAAACTTTTGTTTTGTGCTTGAGGAAAAGGAGCCCAGAGGGGTCAAATGACTTTCTTAAGACTATTCAATTTTTTTGTGAAGTTGCCAGGCTTGGATTGCTATCTTGCAACCCTCAGTCCAGAGCCATTTCCCATGGTAAGAAGGATAACCTTCCAGTGGTTTAATATGTCAGGCCCAATATTGCAGATGTGGCAGAGATGAAAGGAGGTGGGGAGAAATAACAGGAGGGATTAAGATTTAAAAGACATCCTTCTGCAAGTCTAGGATTTCTGATGTACTGGTCCACCCAGTGTAGTAACAGCAGCAAGAGGTGGGTGACATCAGGACCAGGGGGCCTGGGACCTGCACACAACCTGTGGTTGGAGTAGTACCAGGAAGTAGCCACATGATGTCACTAGAAGCCAGTATTTGGAAGTCAGTCAACTATGCCTCCTGGCCTATTTTCTGCCCTTCAGTTCCTAACCAGCAGAATGGAAATTTTAAAGAAATTCTGAGCTGCTCCCACACGTGTGGCTAACAAGAGAGGAAAACAAATGAGCAAGTCCTCAAAACAGTTTCTGAAAACACACGATTACCTAAACCAGCTCTGTCCAACAGAAATAGAATGTGAGCCCTGAACACCTGCTGAATATGTAATTTTAAATGTTCTTTTTTTTTTGTCCTTTTTGAGACCGGCGGCACCATGCTCAGCCAGTGAGCGCACAGGCCATCCCTATATAGGATCCGAACCCGTGGCGGGAGCGCTGCTGCACTCCCAGCACCGCACTCTCCCAAGTGCGCCACGGGCTCGGCCCTTTAAATGTTCTAAAAAAAGAAAATAAAAAGAAACATGAAATTCATTTTAATAATATATTTTATTTAACCGAACATATTCGAAATATGACCATGTCAACATGTAATCAATATAAAAAAATATTAATGAGATACTTTTTTTCCCTTGCTAAGTCTTTAAAATCTGGTGTATGTTTTACACTGACATCATACCTCAATTCAGATCAGACACATCTCAAGTCCTCAATAGCCATTTGTAGCGAATGGCCACCATACTTGGGGGAACAGACACAAAGTCACACCCTCCAGCTCTGAGAAGCAGTTTCCATACAGTACCAGGACATGGGAAGCCAGGAGCATTTATTGCAAGTATAAGGATAACTTATCAGATAACACCAAGACAGCCTGGACTCCCCCAATTTCTTTGCAACCTGCTGGGTAATGCCTGGAATTTTACCATCTGCTTTTTTTTAGGCTTCATATCCTTTAAACCCTAAATGTGACACAGACTTCGTCCTCTTTTTTACTCACAGGCCAGAGACCTGGATCTGAGTTTATGAAAGGATGAGGGCTTCAAGGGGAAAGGCTCCATGGGAAAAGAGACAGACCAAGAGGACAAAGAAACGGCTTCTTTGGCCCACCAGATACCTGCCCCAGTTGGCTTCCCTAACCACACTGGGAATGCTTAGGACAGCCAAGTTGGCCAGCCCTCCCAGCAAACTGGCTTCCCAGGAGATGTGCTAGAGAAAGCCCTAGCATGCTCATCCCTTCCAGTTCCCAGGGCCCAGCCTGGCCCATCCCCACTGGGTGGGGTCCTCTCATCTAGACAAGCTCAAGCAGTTGCCTCTGGATAGAAATGGGAATCGTCTCCACTCTTCCCCCTTGCAGTCTTGGGAAGGATTTCAGTTTGGTGGTTTCTCTAGGCCCCTGACCCATTTTACTCTATGGACTCCTGTGGGAAGGTGGGTGGTAAACTCAATCCCCTGGGCTATGGTGGGACCTGATAACATGCTATTATCATCTGGAGGAAATGGTGAACATTTCGTCTGCCACATCCCACACCAGTGCCAAAAAGCCTGCAGTGTGGAGACATCTGAATTTATGGAGAGAGAGTTTTTCAATGTTTGGCATCCTGGGAACCCCAGCCCTGGAGGGGAAGAAGGGCTTACACACGGGGACAGAATTCTCACTTCCTGAACAGTCAGCTGAAAGTGGGTTTTCAAAAGAATTATCTAAAATTATTAAACAAAATACCTAAATACTCAGAGCCCATGGCAAACACAGCAGCCAGTGTAGTTCTCTACGGTTATTGATAAAGATTGTGAGATGTCTGAGGGCCCTGGTGTTGAAAATCATCGAATAAAGTTAAGGTGGTGTCAGGCTGCTTGAGTCCACACAAGGGATACTTGTCCATCATTGTAATGCTGTGCCAGTCCCACCCCACCCTCTCCTGGCTTCTCTCCCTGTGATATAGAACCTGGTCCCTTTCCACCTCAACCACATGCCCACTGCTCTACCACCAACCAAAGGGAGGCAAAATGCCAAAAATTAAAAAAAAAAAAAAAAAAGCTATGAAATTCCTGGGGAAGGGACTACTTTCTGGTGAACCATATCTTCATGAAAACAAAAAGGCTGACTCAGCAGCTGTTGCTAAAAATTTATCTACACTATCAAGTGTGTCTCACTGGGTGGCTTATCTGATTTGAAAACAGATTCTTCATGATGCTGCAATTATTTTGGGTGGAGCTGACCAAAATAACAATAATAGCAAAACAAACTTGTTAAAAAGTTACAAAAGTGATGTATGCATATTAATTCCCTACTTTTTCCCCAAGGTTCCCACACCACGGCTCCCATTCATGCAAAGTGGAAAATAAGTCAGGGGTGTGGAGGGGACATTATTGCTCACTGTCCCCTTGTCCTGGATGTGTAACTGTATAATCTAGCTTGGAAATTGTCCCTCAGGCCTGCTTACCTTGGGGGTGCTTCAGAGCAAGTTGAATATTTTTGAATTGCAGGATTTGCATGTGGATTTTCCTCCTTATCCAAAGAAGTAGCATGCAGATGGATTGGAAGAAAGGCCATTGACCCGGAAGTCAGTCCCTGCCCATCAGTAAGTGGTGGTATGAGCTTGCATATGCCACACACCCTCTCTATGTTGGGGCTTTCCCAACCAGAAAACAGATGAGGAGCATTAACACGATGACACCCAGGCTTCTCATTATAAAGAAGAAATGAAAAGCAAAGCCTATATTTTCACAGGAGAGAGTGAAAGAAATGGCAAAATTTCTTTCAGCTGCGCATGTGGGGTGTGTGTGTGTGTGTGTGTGTGTGTGTGTGTGTGTGTGTTGTCCACGTCTGACCTTACAAACCTCCAAAATGTGACTGTGAAATCTCTCATGGCCTAAACATAAAATCCTAGCATTGCCACTGGTGATAGCATTCTTATCTGAGTGCTTTTTTAAAAATGAACTACCTAAGAAACTACCTGTTTTTGTATGATATTTTAAAAGTCTTACTTCCAAAGGTAAAGTGTTTTTGAGTTATTGATGACTACCTTGAAAAAACAAGTCATTTTGTTTTTAAAGCTTAACATAGACAAGAATTTGCTCCTTTTGAATGGAAAAAAAAGAAAAAGAAAAACAAAAAACAAACAAACAAAAAAACTAGTCAGCTATACTCTTCCCAAATGGGGAGGGGTATGTCATCACACTGCAGTAAAAACTGAACCTCACACCAAATTGAGGAACACCAAAAATAAAAGGCAGCTAAAGGAGCCCAATTTTGTCATTATTCTCCAAGTCACTAAGAAAAGAAATTAGGACAAGTTCAAGGGTGAGGACTGTCATTAGAGTATCTAGGTGACTCTATAAAACTCCTAAAAGGCCCAGAGATTTCTGGGATGGAAATTCCCAAAAGCCTCGATCATGAGTCACTATAATTTGCTGCCCTCCAAGCCTCCACTGGTTTTGGCAGACATCAGGGCCCAAATCTCAAGTCCAGCAGTAGCAGAGAAGCTTCTTATTGTGAGAGGATTGATAGGGGGTGGCGTGGGGAGATGGGTGGTGGCATGAAATTGCCTTATAAGGAAACTCTAAGTCTTAGGGAAGGCCTGGGGCCTGGTATTTCACCAAACCAGAAAAATGTTAAGAGAAGATCCATGAACCCCTTGCTCCCATCAAGAGGTCAGAGAAAGAGGAGAGTGAGAGATACATTTTTCTCTAAAACAGATTTGTAGAGCTTCCTTCACTTCAGATGTGAAGGGGTAACCCACATAAAGGCATTGCAGGGGTTTTTTAACCAAGCTATGGAGAACGGAAGGTGCTGAGCTCACAGAGGTCAGACCATGACGTGAATGTGGCTGGAGCCACTGGACATGCCATGGAGACTTTCAGGCCCTCTGAGGAAGCCAAATCCAATGTGAGGCACAGCCACATCCTTTGGAGTCACCCTGCACAGGGAGGCTGGACCGGGACAGAAACAGACTGTACTATCCAACCCGTTTTCCAGAGCTTGTCTCCCCTTCTCTGAAATCAATCCTCTACACTCACCCCCCACCCTCTCCTCAAACACCTCTAGTGACGGAGAACTCAGTCTTCAGGGTCTTTCTTCACGCCCCTCAGAACTGACGTTCCAGATAGAGTTTGTGGTCACAGTAGCAAAGGAGCCCCACAGGCTCCTCTGGGCCCCCATGTAATTACTGTGTCCTGATGGGTTAGGTGGGCATAGGGGGAAAAGGGGCAGAAAGCCTGGAGGGGCTAAAGAGCTCAGGGCTTAGACATATTCCTGAACCCAAATGCCACTGGTTCTTTAGTTCTTTGGCTGCCCAGCAACTTGAAAGTGATCTTCTGGGAGTGCAGATAATGAAGTGAAATATCCCTGTTCCACCCTCAGCCAAATATGCAGAAGAAAGCATTCTGGGATCCCGAATAACAGATCAGAGCTGAACCATGTGAGAGCCAGATGGGCTTTGAAATTCCCATCTTGGTCAAGCAGCTAGGGCTTGGTAAACTTAACTGGGGCAAAATGCTACTGCTTACCCAGCCCTTACTAGTTAACTAATTACCATTTTCCCTAAATGCTTTACATGCACTATGTCATTTAATCCTCCCCACCATCCTGTGGTGCAGATATTATTTTTCCCACTTTATAGGTGACGAGCTCCAGTGTCAGAGGCTGTAGTAACTTGCTTAAGGACTTCCAGCCAGGACTAAACCTGTTCTGCCTCCCAGGTGATGGGGGCATGACCTGCATCGCCCACCTTACACACAGCCATTCAGAGCTGGGGCTCAGCAGCAGGAACGGTAGGCGTTCCCCGGCTCCTCCTAGACAGGCAGCACATTTGAGCTCAGCACTGGGCTGTCTGAGAATGTGCTTCCTGGAACATAATTACCACCATCAAGATTATTATTAGCATTAGGCATTTACATGACACTTAATATTTTCAAAGCATTGTACTGCTGTTTAATTAGTTTTTCGTTGCAACATTCCTGTCAAGTCCACACTTGATAGCTGGGGAGACTGACGGGGAAGAGATAAATGCTAAAGGTTGATGGAGAAGAGGGGATGGCAGCACAATCTCTTGGCTTCCAGTCTCTCTGGTGACCCAGCTAAGATAAATTACCTCTCCTACTTCTGCAAGTTCTGCGACTCCAATCTCCAGTGCCCCACTGTCAATGTACCTACAACCTCCAGGAGTGGCTGCGGGGGATTGGAGGGTTGGAGGTGGGGGGTGGGGGCGGTGGCGGGGAAGGAATCTCTTCCTTACGTATTTTGGCTCAAGATCCAGACAACTTTCAAAAAAAAAAAAAAACCATGTCAAGTTCAAGTTCACACTAGTTCAGAACCGTGGACACCCTCAGTCTCCTTCCAAATCTCTCTATTAAAGCTACTTATAAAATCCCAGGTTGTGATTCCCAAACCTAAGGCAGTTTCTGATAGGAAGGTTTTAGTATTTGACAAATCCTAATTAGGTCTGTTAAAACAGAGGAGAGGTGCTGCTTCTTGCTGGCAAACGGGGCTTCTGAGGTGCGTTGTAATGGGGTGGCTTAACCTCTCACTCTGAGAGCCCTGGCAGCGCATGAGAAGCCGTCAGTCCCACCTCAAAAACAGTAAGACGTTCTGCTGTAAGGTCTCTTGTGCTGCTTTTCAGGTTAAAGGAGAAACCGAAGGGAAGCAGAGTGGGAAGGGAGGGAGCGAGCGAAGGGCCTGGAAGACCTATGGGAATGAGGAAGGGGGAAAGAAATATCAGGCCCCTTGCTGTGCAACACACCACTCTGGGGCGACGCCAGCCCTCTCCTCTCCACACACCTGAACTCTCCGATGGCAAGTCTCCTTCGCCTCCTTTCTCTCTGACCAGAAGTCCTTTCACCAGACCTGGGTGAGGTGGAACCAACCGAAACATTTTGGTACAGCACCGGCTGCAGGTTTGGGGGCCGGCGGAATTCCCTGTTGCCCTGTGGTTGATCTGGGGTCAAGGTAGGGACCAGTAGAACTATGTTTCCTGGAGATGCCGACCCTTAGTCCCCTCCCTCCCTCCAGCAAGCTCCCAGTCCTTTCCTTCCTACCCATGCCTCCATCCTCTTTGCAGCAAGCAAGGGCCCAACTCCAGGGCTTGGGGCGGCAGGTGCTCCATGCCATGCGAGGTGGCAACAGACATGCTGAAGGGCTGGCGAGACCTCGGAGTGAAGCGACCCCGAGGGGGCGACTGCCCCAGCGCGGTTGGAAAACGCTGGGACCTTGGGGTTTTCCCATAGGCCTCAACTCCACCCGGGACCCCTGTCACTTGCTCCCTGACAGTGCAGGTGCGGGTCTGGGGAAGCCCGGGCCTTGTCGTCTGTGTGGGACCCGGGCTCCCTGCATGCCCCAGCGGGAGTCCTCGCTTGGAGTACAGGAGTGAGTCTGGAAATGTCTGGGCCTTGGTGATCACCTCCCGAAGCCGCCAAGTCCATTCAGGAGCTTGGAGGCCCGAGTGCGGAGATGTCCCACCCCAGGAGCTTGGGCCTGGGGGCCTGCCCAGGTAAGCATTTCCGCGCCCCGTCTCCAGGTGCAGCCAAACAAGCCCGAGTGCGCTGCTCGGCCCATTCCGGGGTCACAGAAGAAAAACCGGAGGCCATCCACAAGGGAAGGCTGTGGCCTCCGGTGCTGCTCTCGGCCTGGCCCGTCTGGGTGATGAAAACGGAAGGTCGTCTCCCCAGAGCCGGCAGAGACTTCCAGATTCCTGCCCCTGCCGGAGGCCGAGACCTGCCTTCCGCGGCGCTGCCCTGCGCTGGGCGGACGGGGAAGGCGCAGGCCGGGGTTCCCTGCCCCACGCCGGCGGGAACGCGGCCCGACCGGAGGGCCTGGGAGCGCTGAAGCCTCGCGCCTGTGGGGGGACATCACGACCACCATCTCCGCCCGCCCCAGGGGGCCTGCAGGGCGACTTCGAGTGTCCCCCGAGAGAACTGGTCCTCCTCTGGCTCCCTGGGAGCTGGGGACCTATTCGGTTCTTCATTTCCAACTTGCTACGGCAAGCCCTTGGGCCAGGTTACACCTCTCTGTGCCTCGGTTTCCCCCTTTGTAAGACGGAGAGGATGATATTACATACCTCGATAGGTTCCCGTAAAGATTAGGGGAACTAACCCAGACAGAGAGTGTAGAGCCACGCCTGGCGCAGTGAACACTGATTACCATTGTTCCACCGTCTTCTGGAGGAGGCGAGCCCTGAATAAACTGTGACACACGCTGCCTTTCTCTCTCAACCCACCTGCCTCTCTCTTCTTTATCTCTTTCTGTCCCCTCTTTGTAGACCGGCAACATCCGAGTGAAATGGGAAAATCGAGTGTGACATAAATCCGCCTGTTTTCCTAGGCCTGTCCCACCGCGCCGGCTGGTCTGAGCCGCGCGAGTCGGAGCCGGCGTCCGTCGCCCCAGCGCCCTCGGCTTCGCGGCCGGCTTCGGGAGGTCCCGGTGTCCCTCTGCAGCGCACTCGCCTCTGGCGTCTTTATTTCGGTTCCCCAGATCCGGGTTCCGCGGCCTGCCCGGGAGAAGTCGGGGCGGGCGGCGGGATGGACTCAGAGTCCCGGCTGCTCCTCCGTCCGGCGGGGCCACCCCGGTTTGCCCACAGCTCCCGCCCGGGCTCGCCGCGGGCCCCGACGCGCCGGCAGTGCTAGGCCGAGGCCTCGAGTGCCCGGTTTCCGAGGCCGGGGTGGCTCCGCCGGCTGCCAGGCGACCCCCGGGCCGGGAGGCCGGGAGCAGGGGCGCGCGTCCGGAGTCTGGGGCCGAGGGCGCAAAGTCCGGAATTCCAAGGGGTGGGGTCTGAGGGGTTGGAAAGTGTCGGTGTCACAAGTGGAGTGCCACAAGTGGGGCGTAGAGAAAGGACGCCGCCAAGCCCTGCCGGCCGCAAGTGGGACCCGGGCTCGCGGGCGGGGGCGAAAAGTCCCGAGACGCACGAACGGTCCGGACGTCAGGACAAAGCCCCAACTGACCCCTCAGGTGTGGCTGGTGCTCAGGCGGCCGCTCACGAGGACAAGTGACCGGGCCTGCGGTCCCTCGATTTTCCCGTCTCTAACTAGGGACACGACCCCCAGCCCACAATCCCACGTGTTCGTCGGTTCTCAGGACGCCGCCGATATGCACCGCTTCGGAGCATGCGGCCCCAGAACGATTCCCGGACTTGCAGACGGAAAGACCAGAAACGTCCCCTCCATCCCCAAAGCTAAGGGTCCCGGGTTCGATGTGGCAGCCCCTCGGAAGGTTCCAAGCGGAGTTTGGATTCTCAGGGGAGGGTGTGGGAGGCCTCCGCCCAGCTGCTGGAGGAGGCAGCCGATCCGGCCGCGCGTCGCCAACCGGGCGCTGAGGACGAGGACCCGGAGACCGCTCCGGGACTCCCGGAGGGGCGCGCCCAGCCTGGGCCCCCGTCGGCCCACGCTTGAGCCCCAGACCTTGCGGAACCGGAGCCTCTCGAGCTGCACAAACCCGGACTGGAAGCGGAGGTTATACAAGACCTCTGGGTGACTCAAAATATTGCAATATGTTGTCCCCGGTTTCCGTGCTTTATTAATTTCACGGGAAGGCCAAGGGGAAATGGCTTGAGTTCTGAGTCATCCTACACGGGTCTTGACACCTGCCTTTTCTGCTCTTTGGACTCTTGTCTGGAAGGTAGCCTCGGGTCAGGGACCACCACACACTCCCCCTCCCTCCGGAGCTCAGGCTTGTCCTTGGCCTCAGTCTCCCCTCTCGTCCCGTTCAGCCTTGGCCCTTCGTCCGTGTCCTCTCTCTGGCACTGCCGCCGCCCGGGGCCTGGGACTTCTCGTCTAAGCCTCTCACATGAGCATTCATTGTGTCCTCACTGGCTCCACGACTCGGGTCCTCTCCACAGCAATGTCCACACTGCAAAGTGAACGAACTTTTCCTGTTTGTCTGATTAAACAAATAAATAAAAGAGGTTTAAGTTAATGGTCATTTAGGATAATTCGGACCGATAAACATCCTAGCATCTCAACTCAAATGAAATCTTCAGACAACTGAGGAACCAGTAACATAATTGAGGCAGCTATACGTTAAATATGTGTGAGAGATTAGGGTGTGAATGGCATATAAAAATGTCCAGGATCTTTTAAGGGCTAGAAATAGAAAAGACACAGGTGTCTGTCTACATAAGCTGTTCAGATTCCATGTTAGATTCAAGGTCAGAGTTGGGAGGGGATCAATCTAACCCAACTCCCTCAGTTTATGAACAAGGGAACTGAACCCCAGAGAGGACCAGGGTCCGGCCCAAGGTCACACAGCACGGAGCAGGCAGAAGAGCAGGGAACGCGGCCCCTGACTCCCCACGCGGCGCCCACCCACTGTGTCTCAGGTATTTTCTGCTTTCCGAATCGCGGAGCAAACAGCCCCTGAGGGGCTTATCTCTCCAGCTTTGGCTCACTTGAGGTGAGGGGATCCCAACAAGGATCTCCTTCCGGGAATCCCATTGTGCCTCTCCCTTCAGGCTTCAACAGTCAGGAAAGAGGCCGGATGTGTGCCACCCCCCGCCCGGGGCTTCCAACACAAACCTCTCCTCCCAGCCTCGCCTACCCCGCCACCACGCCGGTGCAGTTCTCCAATGGCGCCGACAGGTGGCGCTTTCCTCACAGACAAAACCGGCCAGAAATCTGTCCGCGCCGCTCCCACCCTGCTCCCTGCCCTACGCGCCTGCCGAGGGTCCCTCTTTCGAAAGAAAAGGGTCGGGAAGGGGTGCGGCGGGGGAGCTCGGGCCCTAGACTCTAGAAACTCTGATTGTAGCCCTCCGGTTTGGAACGGCCACACGCTCCATCTTTTTAGCGGCCAGTGAGTGTCGGGCGCAGAGGCCACGGCTCGGCCCACTTGGCGAGAGAAAACACCGGCACCCATTGGGGTCACCCCTAGGGGGCGTTATCTCCCCTCAACAAACTTGTCCTCGCATCAGCTCTTTCACGCACTGCCCCGGCTGCCTAACTCGCTGTCAGCCCCAGCCCCCATCCTTCCGCCTCCTTTTTTTTCTGTATGGGGAGCGCGGGGGGTGGGGGTGGGGAGGGGAGAAGGGAAAGAGGGAGCTTTTTCGATTGCGGCAATAATTGTCAGCGAGATGGGTTTCTTGATCTGCTCATCCATTATTGACTTCTTCTCTAATGTTTGGCTTTGCCGCTTTGATCGCCAAAAAAAAAAAAAGATCACATACTTGACTCCTTTGCATAACAATTTTGGGGCGGGAGTCCTTGGCACGGGATGGGAGGGACGTGCCTGGAATGGCTTTGGGGACGGTATTCCACCCTCACCCCACCCCCGCAGGAAGGGAGGTCAGTCTCCCCCTCACCGATCCCCACCCTCACCCCTAACCGTACCATTAACGCCTAAAAAGTTCTACCGGGAGCGAAGAGGAAGCTGCCACCCCTGGGGGTGGGGGAGAGGCAAGAACCGTAAGAGACCCTCGCGGGACCCAACAAGAGGAGGGATTGTGTCTCTCCCTCGCCCGCCCCCCTCCCTACCCTTGCCAGCCTCTAGAGATCGACTCCGTTCCTCCTCCCCTAGCCCCTCTGCCGCAGGAAAGAGGGTGAACCTTACTTGGGGGTGAATGGAGTGCAATTGGCAACCGGGGGAAGGAGACCACCATCCCCTGCGCTCTCGTTTAGGCCGCAGGACAAAACTCGAACACGTATGGCTCCAGAGCCCGGTTTGGAGAGCCCTGAAACCAGTGGTGGCCTCTATGGGGCCCTGGCCTAGTTACATCCCCTCTCCGGGTCTCAGTTGCATCCTCTGTGGAGCGGAGGTCTGGGGCTCAAGCGTGGGCCGACGGGGGCCCAGAGGTCCTTTTGATCTTGACCTTGGCACGTGCTGCCCATCTTCTCCTAAATTTCAGGTTGCTGATATGGGTCTTGGTAAGAAACAAAAACTGGCTGTTTGAATCCGGGTTTAAACAACTATCTCCTGTGCCCTTGCACAGTTCATTGGCGGTGGGGGTGGGGTGGTGATGGTGGCTTGGGAGGGAGAAACAGGGATAGGAGGTGAGAGGTTTGGTTTGGGGTCAGAACCCTAGTGTCCTTTCAACTTGACACACCTCATTTCCAAGGCCTCGGTCTGAGGTCCCATCTCGCACACACGAGCACGGTATATACACAGACACGCACAGGCATCCGTGCAAAGCCCATGTGCACACGCACTTCCACACACGGACACAGTGCAAACACACGAGGATTAGAGAGACACCAAACGCACACAGTTTTTCCGTGCACACACTCACACGACCACTCACCCGGAACGCACAGTCATGTACAAACACGCACGCGCGGGGTCCCCCACCCCGCTCTCTGCAGGAGCAGGCGGACAGGGAAGGCATCCCGGGAAGGCCTCTGCATTCCAGTGACCCCCTTCCTCCCCCGCCCCCCCAGTCCGATCCAGTGTAAGGAAGGAGGTGGGGCGGGCGGGGGGAACGTGTGCGGGTTTTCGCCTCTCTTTCCTCCTCCACTCTCAGGCGCGTAAGGCTTTGCCTTCCCAGCCCGGAAAGCCTTCCGGACTAAACTTTTCCCTCCCAAGTCTCCCGGCCAGCCCTCCGCAGCGCCCGACCTCGGCTGGAACCTGAAGCTTTTCCTGAACCCTCCCGGGAAGAGGGTCCGAACGATGCAGCCCCCAAGGGCAAAAGGGAGGGGCGGCCTGCAGAGCGCTCCCGGGCGCCGAGAGCTGGGTGCACGGACTCTGTCTCCTTATCCAGGGTCAGTGGGAGAGGGAGCCGGGACAACCCTCACCCCCATAGGAGTCAAGGGAAAGAGAAGGAAGACAGTTAATTTTGGGGCAAGCAAGAAGAGCACGGTTTTGGAGCCACAGAGGAGTTTCTTGCTTTGATTATTATTATTTTTTTTCCTTGCGTTGATTATTTTTTGTCTCCAACTTCGGAGTTGGGTCTGGAGCTCCCGGGATGCACGGACCGAGCCGAGGTCAGGGGACAGCAGAACCCGGAAGCCCCTCCTGGCGCTGGCCCCTCCTCACTGGCTTCCACATTGTCACCCACCGGCGCGTACACGTTCAAGGCCAGTCTGTGTGGACCCCGAACCGTGCCAAGCCGCATCGAGGCCGGAGCCGCCACTCGGACAGGTGGGGACTGGGGTGGGCGAGGGGCATCCTCGGCCTAGGGGCGCCAGCCTCGGGGGACCTTCTGGGGAGGAGGGGGGGGTTGAGAAAGGGAGAAACACAAAATAAAGAGAAGAAAATTCGATTGTAGACGCTGAATTAACTCTGGACTTTTTTTCTGGGGAGAGGGAAAGAGGTTCAACCCAAATTAGGGTTTGGGTTCCGGGGTTTGGGTGGGATTCAGTGTGAGGACAAAACCGGTATGTCTGATTAAAGTGAAGAAAAATATACAGAGAAGTGTGGGTTGTCACCTTGCTTTCGGGGGTCGCGAGCTCTACAATCCTCAGCTCCAGTGGCCTGGCTGGCTGTGCGGTAGAGCCCCAGTGCAGTCTGCGGTTACGGAGGGGCTGCTGAATACTCCCCTTTCCGTCATCCCAGCCAAAGGGCCCTGCGTCTCGCTCTCCGACAGCCTCACGCCGCCCGAACGCCGCCCGTACACCCGTGAGCTGCGACCGGCCGGGTGTTTGCACCCCGGCGTCCTGGGCGCCGGCGCGGGCAGAGCTGGCAGTCCGTGGGGCTCGGTGAGGAGCTGGGTCCCGCGAGACCTTTCCGAACCCTGGCGACGGGGGCAATTTACGGAAATCATCGAAATCTTTCTCTCATTTCCCAAAGCCAAGAGGAGAAAGGTCTCATTTGTCAGGGGTGGGAGAAGGGAGAGAGAGAAATTGTTTCTAGAACAAAAAGATCCCTGCTGTAAACTGGTCCGTCGTATAAAAGAGAGAAAACTCTGGGGGAAGACAGAATGGTGGGGCATAAATCCAAATATTGAAATTCCCAAAGGTGACAACCTGCGACCGCAGGCTTTTTCTCGAGCTTTCTAGGAACCAGACATTTATGTTTGTATTTCATATACAGAGAAAAAAAAGAAATACTCCCTTCATCCCCCGACCCAGGAGTCTGCCGGGTTGTCTACAAACAACGCTGCCGCCCCAATTTCGGGAGTCAACAGAGCATTTTATTTTCCATGGTTTGCTTCCCACGCACCCCCACCCACAGGCTTTTTTCCTTTGCCGGCCTCCCCCAGTCCCACTCCAAGCTTCGGGAAGAATTGCTTAGGATACCTCGCCAATACCCAACGAATCCCCCAGCACCCACCCACCCACACATTATTATCGCCTCCAAATGAAGACCGAAATCCCCGAGCGCTAATTGAATTAGTCTATTGAAAGGACTGTCAGGTACAATGACGTGGCTCGAGGCCCCACATTTCCCAAGGTCTATAGGCTTTGGGGACCTACGATGTATAGTCTGACCTTCCAGCTCATAATAATACCGCGGCACTTGTAGCAGAAATCTCCTCGCATTCACTCCCAACAAAACCGCTGGTCACCCAGTCCCTGTAGGAAGGCTGCGCGCTATTGTGTTGCGACAACTCATTCATGTCCCGCACCACGAGGCCCCACCGCCATCTGATCTACACTCGAAATGCGATTACCACCGTGTGCATGCAACACTCTGTACTCCCGGCCCATCGCGCACACGCCTAGCCAAGCTGGAAGGTTTTCTTCCACAATTCTCCTCCTTACCCCACCCTCAAAAGAGAGGCGGAAACACGCAGGACCCCAACATTTGTCTCCGCCTAAACGAAATCCAAAATTCTGTGGAAACTCAGGCTGGTGGGAGATTTCTGTTTTCTGAACAGCACACAGCAAAATCCTCAGCAAACATATTTCTCCATGCCGGACTGGTGGGGCTGACTCGGGCATACACACTAATATGCCCACACAGGGGCCTCCTGCCATGCACACAAATATACACAGACATACAATGCTCTTATAAACTTGCTTTCTCTGTGGTTGGCTACAAGCAAATAGACACAAATACAAGCCCTGGCCCCCCAGCCATGGGCCACTCTCTAAGACCACTAAGGTTTTTGCAAGATTGGGAAAGGGGAGAAACAAAGGTACAATTTCTCAGCCTTCACCCTGAGAAACACTGATCAATCTTCCTGCTGCATGATCCCCAAACTTCTCCAGCAGCCCCCCCGCCCCCTAGCACATGTGCGCCATTCCACTCTGTTTGGCCAGGTACCTTTTGCTCAGTGTAAGCCCCTGATTAGCCTCAGAGAATGGAGGAAGTCTAGGGATGGGAGAGGAGTAGAAGTTTGGGGTCTCCTCCTGTTCTGTTTATCCTACTGCCCACCACTGAAGGCTTTTTTGGGCCTTCTTTTTCCTTCACATGGGAAGAGGAAAAATTGGGGTTCAGCATTTGAAAGAAAACAAAATTTTTCTCATCCTTTTATCTGGACTGGGTATGGAAAGGGGACTTGGGGGCAATCAACTTACTGCAGAGACATGGCCCAGTTTGTGGGGCCTCTCACCCAAGTGACCGTACAGCTCACCGGTCAGCAAGGCGATGGAAATAGGCACTGGGCACCCCCTTGCTTTTATACCTTTGGCCCAGGAGCAGGTGGCATTTGGAGAAAGGAGCTCCATTTCATTTGGGGCAGGTTTCTCCACCTGCTTCCTGCAGGTCCACCTCCCTGCCATTCTGGCCTGGGCATCTATCAAGTTGGAAGAAATTCCTTAATTCCCCAAAACACAAATGAGCATGCTGGAAAGGGACAGTCACACAAATGTACACACATGTGCACACACATCCCTCCACACACACCCAACCCCTTTACCCATATACTTGTACGCACCACTCACCCTTCCCGTAGTTGATCACCCACATGCCCAGCCCTGAGCTCACTTGGGGTCCTCTGGACCCCTCATACACCCACCTCTGCCAACATTTGCTCACTCGGCCCTCACACACCTCTCTCTCTCTCTGGCTTGCCAGAACGCCAACGCGTTTACACGGAGTTCCCAATAGCACGTTCATTTTCAGGAAGGAGGGAGGGTGTAGGCCCTGGATGGGGGTCAAGGAGAGCAGGGCGGCGCAGGGTACAGAGCGTCCAGCCCAGGCCGGGCCTGAGGGGAGGTGGGGGGACGAGCCGGCGTGGGGAACGCCGCCTAATCCAGCCCGAGCTCTTGGGCCGCGGGTGCATTTATCATCCCATTACTGTAACAAATCCGGGCTCCACTACATGAAAGGTAAAATGAATTACCGACGTTAAGCCGTCAATAAAGTCATTTCTGTAAATGGTGTCTCCAAAGGGCCGCCGCATTATTCAGCTGGCTTTATCAGCTAGCTGGAAATTACGTGGAGGAGCCGGGCCGCGCAGCGCGCAGGGCCGCTCACTTTGATTAAGCGTCTTGCCAGCGCGATGTGACAGAGCTTTTGACCAGGGTTTTATTCACAGGCCTGTGATGAACGCCAAGCTGATCAGGCGGAATGAAGAGTAATTAAAACCTATAAATTATCTTCCGCAGCCCTTCTCGAGGCGTCTCCTGCAGGCGAGATAAGGCGTCGAGACCCTATTTACGGCGCTGAAAGGGACCGCCGCGCACAAAAGCTACGCGGCTAAATAGGATATTGATAGTGTCCTAATTAGAATTTAATTAAGTACCCACGCTCGCTTGCGGGATAAAGATTTCAATTTTGCGAACTTAAATATAAATAAAATCCCACCCCCATTTACGGGAGAAGTGGGGGCACCTGGAGATTTCGGGGAGCCCTTGGGCGTGAGACTGAAGAGGACGTGGGAGACTCAAAGGTGGGGTTGGGACGGCTTGGAAGGTTGAAGAGACGGTGGCAGGCCTGCCCAGAGCAGCGCTCCGGAGAGAAGTTTTCTCCCCTAGGCCACCACTCAGGACTAGCCGAAAACTCAGCCCTGGAACTCGGGGGACCCTCGATGCAGCGAGCGATAAGAATTCCTGCCCTCCATCAACCCCTCTGAGAAACTTCGCCTACTGCGGTGGCTCGGCTTGTGCTTTTAGTTGCATGTTCCTCCTAACCTAACTCCCTGTGACTTTTCTGGAAAACTGGGAGCAGGGGATTATTTCACAAGTCCCAAATAGACAAAATCCCCAAAGAGATCCTTTCTCTGCTGTCCCAGTTAGTTGCGGGTGATGGCCAAGGTATGCAGGTCCTCTGGAGCTCCAAGATGACATCTCCGCGAAGGCCTCATTTTCTGGAGCCTTTTTCGGGCACCGCAGGCTTCAGCAGAGTGTCGGACCCTGGCCCTTCCAAACGGATCCGCTGACAAGCCCAGCCCGTGCCTAGCACCTTACTCCATCCCCCGCACATCTGGTTATGGGTAAAATCTGGGGGTGCCTCGACCAGGAAACAGCGCAAAAGAGCCCAGCAGACAGGAGCGTGGGAGCGGCTGGAGGCGCCTTAGTCCTCCAAAGCTAGGGAGGTACGCGCAGGGCTAGAGCAAGAGGCTCCCGGGGAGTCGGGAGTCATCTCAGGGAATTCAGTTATAAAGCTACTCGTCAGCTGGCCAGGGCAAACACTTAGGGTGCAGTGCTTTTATTTGTTTGATTTTACTTTGCAGGGATATCTAAGCGGAGGTTGCCTTGAACCCGAAAGCAGGGGCCTAGCGCTCATCCACGTCCTTATGAGCCGAACGCAGGGGCCCTCCTGGGATAACTCTAAGATGCCCGGACAGCCCGGGCTACAGCAGCCAGGGAAGGAACTAGCGGCCGGCGCTGGGGCTCTTCCGCGCTCTCAGGGCCTGGTTCGGTGGCGCCAGGACAGCTCCCGGGTGTTGTCGAAAGTCCGGACAGGGAAGGGCATGGGTGCGGATCCCTCAGAAAGGACACGCAGTATAGCCGGCCGGCATGAGGCATACAAATCGGCAGTGCTAGCTAAGTGCAGCGGACATCCCGGGTTTGCTATTTGTGAAAAATAAACTGCGCCTCCGAAAGTAACCAACTCTAGGTCTATTTCTCATCAGCGACCTCCTCGTGTCACTCCTTCTGCACTACATAGACACACATATACACACAGGCAGTGACAACAGCCGTTCATCCTTCTTAACAGTTGAGAGAGAGAGAGAGATTGAGAGATTGAGAGAGAGAGAATAAAAGAGTTTCTTAGGCGTGGGGGTGCGTGCAAAAGAACTCAGGCCCCCTGACCCTGCGCCGGGCGCGGACGCACCATAATCCTGCATTTCTCCAACAAGTTGTTTATGAAGTTGCCTTTCTATCTGCCTACACCCCGAAACCCACCCTTCCCAGGTCCTTTCTGTCCCCTCGTCGGTCCCGGCCTTAAGGAGGGGGAGGGGTGCGGGCGGGGGAGGGCGGGCCG
>NW_007731078.1:97018-124747 GCF_000696425.1 Galeopterus variegatus | reverse complement strand
CGCCGCGGCGCCCCCTCTCTGCCCGCGGCCGCCACCCCCGGATTATTTATCCGCAAAGTCCCGCGCGCGCCTATTGGGCCGAGGCCCGAGTGTCAGCGCGAGTCCCGGCTCGCCATTGGCCCCGCACACGTGCGGCCCTGACTCACGTGCTTCCGGTTTGAAGGCAAAAAGTGTGCCTGGGTGATTTTTTTTTTTAAGCGAGAGAGTTTGCAAAGATCCGAGCTGTCAGAGATTTGAAAAAAAAAAAAAAAAAAAAAAAAAAAAAAAAAAAAAAAGCAGCCCGGCGCTGGCGGAGACGCGCTCTCCCTGCAAAAAAAGCAAAGGCGATTAAAGGCGCTGCCAGCCTCGCGCTCTGGGCACAGCTGAGCGTGACACTCGGGGAAGTCAAACCCCTCACTGCTGCCTAGGAAGATGGCTAGACTTTAAAGACTATTATTTCCCTTTAAAGAAAAATTCTTGGAGCCTTTTTATTTTTTCTTGTTTGCTTCTTTCTTTTCTTGTTGGGTTTTTTTTTTTTTTTTTTTTTTTTTTTTTTTTGGGTTTTTTTTTTTTTTTTTTTTTTTTTTGGTCGTGGCTTACTCCCCATTTAAAATATTGAATCTGGTTGCAGAAAGAGAAAAGAAATAGCCAAGTGTCTCCATATCTGGATGTCTACAAATTAGAGAGACGGAGAGACAGCGAGATCTATCTGCTCGATAAGAGCGAGAGATCCAGGCCAGACGCCTGGTTTTTTTTTCTGCACCCTGCCCGTGCCTTCGCTGGGGTAAGTACCCAACCCCGGGCTGCACGTTGCCTTGCGTCCCCGCGGTCGCCCCCAGAACGCCAAGCCTCCGCGCTGGGGAGAGCAAACCCGGCCTCAGGTCTCTCGTTTTTCACGCCTGCTTCCTCCTCCTCACCCTTGGTTCCAACCACTACTGAATGTTCACCCAGTTCTGCGATCCTGGCCTCTACGGCCACCATTCGGGAGGCTACAGCTCGGGCACTGGAGGCTCGGGTCTGCATCCTTCGGTTTTGAGTTCTGAACCCCCAGGGTCTTCTTCGTGTTTTACCTTTGTTATCCTTAGGAAAGATACACATCAGTCATTGATTTTTCTTCCGGAGAAAGGGGTGTTTAGAGCTGGCGGGAACGTGGGCCTAGTGATCTGGGTCTGAAATCCCACCTGCCTGGTCCTGCGGAGGCCGGCTTTGACCAGAGAAGTAATCCTCGCCTTGTGTTCTTACAGACACAAACACCATCTCGATATTTTTTTTTTGAGGAAAGTTCATTTACACAGAGAGAGCTATGCGGACACACAGGAAAAGAGAAAGCGTCTGAACGCTGTCCCCTTCTCCGGCCAGGTAGCAAAGACAGTACGACCCGGGTGGGTAGAATCTAGGGAAAGGCAATTGCCAAAAAGGTGGATGCCGGGCTCCTGGTTCTCTAGAGCTGACAGACCGTGGGAGAGGAGAAAAAACAGGTCAGGCTCAGGCCAGAAAGCCGGGCCAAGGGCAAGAGAGCCAGCCTCCTCCGCAGCTTCTCTGCGGTGCGGCTCCCACATCCTCCCGGCTCTGCGCTTTCCTTTTTTCACTCCTTCCTTCCGCAAATCTGCCAATTAGCAGATATCTGCCAACCGCAGACCGGTTTTTCTTTTTTTCCATGTGCGCCTTGCACTTGGCGAACCCAAGGCCGAGGCCTGTCTTGGGACAGCCACTGGACTGGGCCCCGGGAGAGGAAGTCAAAGCCTGCCCAGCCGGCAGCGCCCAGAAAGTCTGTGGCAGGACCTTTGGTCCAAGATTTGGACTCTGGGCGCCCGGGTCCGGCAGGGGGCCGGGCACAGCGTAGCCGCCGCGCCGCTGTCTTGCGGCTGCTCTCTCGCCGCCCCACCGCTGCCGGCCGGGCGCGGATCGATGCGTGCTATCAGCCCCCGCCATCTCGAGCCCCGTTATTGACACGTCGGGCTCCCTGAACCTCCGAAAAGCTGCTTTGATTGACTCGCCTGATGGATAGAGTGATTGAGCTGTCAGGCCTCGCGGCTCGGGCTGGCCAGGAGGCTACGATTTTATTACAAGTGTCCGTGCCTCTGCACACACACACACAACACTCCAACATGTCCCCGAAGCACAACGCGCAGTGGGACTTTTCTGGGGATGTGCACATTTCCTAGACAGTCTCTGCCTGCTCAGCTAATTATTAATCTAAATCCCAGTCCTGCTCTGGAGTGGGCCTTGCCTTTGTTCTTGGCTGCTTTCCTTCTTATGGGCCTAGGGAGGCAGAGGACTGACTGGAGCCCCGGCGCTCAGGGCGCCAAGTACCCGGAGCACGGCAACCCCGCCATCCTACTTATGGGATCAGCCAACGGCGGGCCCGTGGTCAAAACTGACTCACAGCAGCCCCTCGTATGGCCCGCCTGGGTCTACTGCACTCGCTATTCGGATCGTCCGTCCTCTGGTAAGTACCCAACCCCGGGCTGCACGTTGCCTTGCGTCCCCGCGGTCGCCCCCAGAACGCCAAGCCTCCGCGCTGGGGAGAGCAAACCCGGCCTCAGGTCTCTCGTTTTTCACGCCTGCTTCCTCCTCCTCACCCTTGGTTCCAACCACTACTGAATGTTCACCCAGTTCTGCGATCCTGGCCTCTACGGCCACCATTCGGGAGGCTACAGCTCGGGCACTGGAGGCTCGGGTCTGCATCCTTCGGTTTTGAGTTCTGAACCCCCAGGGTCTTCTTCGTGTTTTACCTTTGTTATCCTTAGGAAAGATACACATCAGTCATTGATTTTTCTTCCGGAGAAAGGGGTGTTTAGAGCTGGCGGGAACGTGGGCCTAGTGATCTGGGTCTGAAATCCCACCTGCCTGGTCCTGCGGAGGCCGGCTTTGACCAGAGAAGTAATCCTCGCCTTGTGTTCTTACAGACACAAACACCATCTCGATATTTTTTTTTTGAGGAAAGTTCATTTACACAGAGAGAGCTATGCGGACACACAGGAAAAGAGAAAGCGTCTGAACGCTGTCCCCTTCTCCGGCCAGGTAGCAAAGACAGTACGACCCGGGTGGGTAGAATCTAGGGAAAGGCAATTGCCAAAAAGGTGGATGCCGGGCTCCTGGTTCTCTAGAGCTGACAGACCGTGGGAGAGGAGAAAAAACAGGTCAGGCTCAGGCCAGAAAGCCGGGCCAAGGGCAAGAGAGCCAGCCTCCTCCGCAGCTTCTCTGCGGTGCGGCTCCCACATCCTCCCGGCTCTGCGCTTTCCTTTTTTCACTCCTTCCTTCCGCAAATCTGCCAATTAGCAGATATCTGCCAACCGCAGACCGGTTTTTCTTTTTTTCCATGTGCGCCTTGCACTTGGCGAACCCAAGGCCGAGGCCTGTCTTGGGACAGCCACTGGACTGGGCCCCGGGAGAGGAAGTCAAAGCCTGCCCAGCCGGCAGCGCCCAGAAAGTCTGTGGCAGGACCTTTGGTCCAAGATTTGGACTCTGGGCGCCCGGGTCCGGCAGGGGGCCGGGCACAGCGTAGCCGCCGCGCCGCTGTCTTGCGGCTGCTCTCTCGCCGCCCCACCGCTGCCGGCCGGGCGCGGATCGATGCGTGCTATCAGCCCCCGCCATCTCGAGCCCCGTTATTGACACGTCGGGCTCCCTGAACCTCCGAAAAGCTGCTTTGATTGACTCGCCTGATGGATAGAGTGATTGAGCTGTCAGGCCTCGCGGCTCGGGCTGGCCAGGAGGCTACGATTTTATTACAAGTGTCCGTGCCTCTGCACACACACACACAACACTCCAACATGTCCCCGAAGCACAACGCGCAGTGGGACTTTTCTGGGGATGTGCACATTTCCTAGACAGTCTCTGCCTGCTCAGCTAATTATTAATCTAAATCCCAGTCCTGCTCTGGAGTGGGCCTTGCCTTTGTTCTTGGCTGCTTTCCTTCTTATGGGCCTAGGGAGGCAGAGGACTGACTCCTTCTGCATGGGCAGTTTGAGGCGATGAGCCTCACCCCAGACCTGAGTCACTGCAGTCTGCTAGGCCTGCACTCTCTGTCATAGGACAGCTGGTGACCCCAGGCCCTGGCCTGCCCCAGTAGCCAGCTGCTCAGCTTGCCCCTCTGTCGCTAGGTTTGGAGATGTCAGCAAAGACCCTTCGTTGCAGACAGTTTTAGAGATTAACAGGCCTGACACAGACTTGGCTCAGTAAGCTCCCATAACCAAGACAGGGTCCAGCAAATAAATACCAGAGGAGTTGGGTGTAGAAGCCGATGGACAGTGGTGCAGGCTTTCCAGGCACAGACCAACAGTTGAATCCTCTCAGGGTGTGCCCTTCTCTCTCCTTCCTCTATCTGAGGCTGGGCTCCACAGCAGCCCTTCTCCCAAACTAGAATTTCAGGGAGACTTCACCTTACTGGGGAGGTTTTCTGTGGCCTCTTCCCCTTCCCATCTGGGGGTCAAAGCACAGATTTTTGTTGGGATTGTCACTCTGCCTCTGTTCCCCTGCCTTTATTTTGTTTACAGATGGGGGGAGGGCGATGTAGTGTCCTCGCAAGTACCATCAGTGTGCAGAGATAGCCATTCTGACTTATTTTTGTTAGTCAGTTTTCAGTTTTGAAACTGCATCTGGGCAAGGGCCTTTCCCTCTCCTTCATATACGGGGATAGTCAGTGTCTCCCTGGGGCCCTACAGAGGGCTTCGTTTAGGCCAAAGAGAAAGAAGAGGCGGTAGCACGAGCAGACACCAAATACTTTGGAGCTGAGTAACCTTCTCGGAGCGCTCTCTCTATTCCCCGGTTTCCTGGGGTCCGTGGCTATGAGCAGATGGGGTCTTACTGTAGGTGCGGGTGTGGGTACGCTTCTTGAGGAGGAAGGACTAGTTTGCAGGCTGGGGACTCCCGCAGGGCCTGCCCTTACTGCCCCAGTCTTTTTTATTCCAGCGCTGTGAGGACAGAGGGCTCCTGACCCCCAACCCTGGGCTGGGCCGGCTGGGGCTCCAAATCTCTCTCCATCTTGGATTCCTGCCTTCTTGGCAGGGATGTGCTATGATTTAAGTCTGTCCCGGCTCTCCTGTTCTTAGTTGGGGTGTGGGGTGCACCTACAACCACAACCACTTTTTCTCCGCGGCTCCTTTGCAACCCACCCCCAGAAGGGAACCCGGAGAGCCCAGCGGCCAGGCGAGGGGCACTGCGATCGATCGAGGGGTTGGCCGGGGGAGGGAGCCGGGCGCTCAGCAGGGCCTCCGCGGTCGTCCGGAAGCGCAGGGCGCGATCCGCACGGGGCTCTGCAATTCTCACGGCTTCCTCTGCCCTCTTCCCCACCCCCACCCGGTCTCTCCGCCACTGCAGGTCCGCGCACCAGGAAGCTGAAGAAGAAGAAGAACGAGAAGGAGGACAAGCGGCCGCGGACAGCGTTCACGGCCGAGCAGCTGCAGAGACTCAAGGCGGAGTTCCAGGCGAACCGCTACATCACCGAGCAGCGGCGGCAGACCCTGGCCCAGGAGCTCAGCCTCAACGAGTCCCAGATCAAGATCTGGTTCCAGAACAAGCGCGCCAAGATCAAGAAAGCCACAGGCATCAAGAACGGCCTGGCGCTGCACCTCATGGCCCAGGGACTGTACAACCACTCCACCACCACGGTCCAGGACAAAGACGAGAGCGAGTAGAAGCCGCCGGCCGGGGCCGCACCCGCGCGCCTCCCTGCCCCGCCGCTGCCGCCTCGCCAGCCCCGCGCCGGGGGAGAAGCGATCAGCGCAAAGGAGGGAGGGAGCCACGGGGAAAAGAGAGAGAGACACAGAGAGGGATCTTCAGAATGGACAGGCACATTCAGACTAAACATTTTTGAGAAGGGAGAAAGACTCGGACAGGTGCTATCGGAAAAATAAGATCTATTGTCTATTTACAATACAAGGGACAAAACTTCGAACTCCTTAAAGCTCTATCTAGCCAAACCGCTTACGACCTTGTATATATTTAATTTCAGGTAAGGAAAACAAATATGTGTAGCGATCTCTATTGCTGGACATTTTTATTAATCTCCTTTATTATTATTGTTATAATTATTATAATTATTATAATTATTTTATCCCCCCCTCCGCCTCGCTGTCCCCGGCCCAGTTTCGTTTTCGTTGCCTTTTTGTTTTGAACGTTACTGCTTCTCCAGTGCCTCCCGCCCCGCATCGCTGGCCCTCGTTTCTCTGGGACTTTTCTTTGTGTGCGTGAGAGCGTGTTTCCTCGCGTGTCTGCCTTCCGCCTCTCCCCCACCTCCCAGGACCCTTCTGTCGGTCTGTCTGTCCTGTCCCCCTTTCGTTTTCCGGAGACTTGTTGAGAAATACATCCCCACAGACTGCGAGACTGAACCGCCGCTACAAGCCAAAGATTTTATTATGTTCAGAAACCTGTAGTCTGAAATAAAGTGTACACTGTGCTCACGAGCCGCTGGCGGCCGTCCTCTTTGCGGGCTCGGGAAGGGGGTGCGCCCGGGCACACCGCGGCCCCGGCGCCACCGCGCGCACCGTGCGCACCTCGGGCGTGGAGCCCCGGGCGGTCGGGCGGGCCTCACTATCACCGCACAACGAATGCGGGGGCAACGGGGGAGCGCTGTGGCGGAGGCGGCCCAGAATCGGGCTTGGCCCAGCACGGGAGGGTCTGGCTGGACACGCCTGGTCTCCTATTGCGTTCAAAGAAACCCGAAGGCCTGAAACCCCAGTCCTGGCTTCGGAAACGCTGGCCGGGCTGCTCCCCGCGCCAGGCCAGGCCCAGCCAGGCTGCAGCCTCCTCTTGTTCAACCTGCTCCTTGCTCCAGTCTGCACCTTTCCTTTGCCAGTTTCTTTCTTTCTTTCTTTTTTCCCCCCTGGTGCGGGGTTTTCAGAAGGTTTTTTTGCTCCAGAGGCAGAAGGCCTTACCAGGGCGGGGCAGAGGTGGGGAGCTGGCTTCCTCAGCCGCTGGCTAGGGCGAGGGGCGACTGGGCCTAGCCTCTGGCCGCCTGGACTTCACTGCTTTTCGTTTGGGGGAGTGATTCCATTGGCAAAGCAGCGAGTCGGGGTCCTCATGCGGAGCCTCATGGGACTTGGAACCCATGAACGGTCCCGCAAAATCGGGGGAGAGGAGACACCAGTGCTGGGAAAGCTGACCGGACTAGTGGCTGCTGGGTCTGCTGCTGGGATCGCTCTGGCCCCGAAACCCCGAGGAAGGCGTGGGCTTGCCTTACCCTAAACCTAAGCTGGGTGACCCTCAGCATCCCAACAAAGCTTGCTTCCTCACCTCCTCACCGAGGGGGGCGCACACACAAGCCCCCAGGACACCCAGGACATCTGGGATTCCCAAAGGGAAAGGTCTGATTCTTGCTGTTGACTCCGGCAGCGGTCCTTCCAAGGCAGGCGATGGAGTCCCCGACGTTCAGGGGTTAGGGGGAGGAAGGGGACGTCGCTTCTCGGAAGACGTAATTTCCCCTTTGTTCAGGATTTTTTTAAAAAATTGTAAATTCCACTCCCTTCCTTTTTTTAAAACATCTCTTCTCCAGTTCTGATGTATGTACCTGTATGTGTGTGGCTAGATAGGTAGGTGTCCACATATGAGAGCTTGTGTGTCTATGTGATAATGGGCAGATATTGGTGCATCTAAGTTCCTACCAGTTTTTTGTGGAGTCCTGTATGCATGAGTATTGTGTGACTGGGTGTTCATTTCTCTGGAATTACATGCACAATTGTATGCCCATGAGTTCATGCCATATGTATATGGGCTCATTTGTGTTGGCACACTAGAACGTTTGCAGGTGTGTTTGTGGGATTTGTGCATGTGTGGGAACCCTTTTCTGTTGTTTTTGCAGAATTGATTTTGTGAGAAATGAGAATGACCAGTCATTCTGACTTTTTTTCTTGAAAAATTCCCCCTGATTTGGCTCAAAGTCCTATTCACTCCTCACTAGAGAAATGATAGTGCTAGGCCCCAAGCCCAGGAGGCCAAGAGCCCCTCCAACTCCCTGCTCAAGGGTTGGGGACTTGGGGTTTGGTGGTCTGAGGTTTAGTGGCCTGGAGTGGAGTTGACATTGCCATGGGTTTCCAATTTTATTGCAGTAAGTCCTTTCCTTCCACCCCCCCACCCCCTGTTGTTTTCTTGGGGTGTGTGGAGTAACCCCTACATATAATAATGCAAGGAATCTTTGCATGCAGAGTTGGAAGCAGAGATGGGCCCTTTCCTGGGGTTGGCCTAGGTGAGTTGCTTTTTGGTGGCTGGAAACACTGCTTTGCTTCCCTTGGAGAGTGGAGCTTGGAATATTCCAGCCCTCCAGGCTTTTAGGTTAGAGAGTTTGAGGCCGGGGCTCTGGATACTCCTACCCTACTCCTGGCTGCTCAGAACTTCAGGAAGGGTCCTGGCCCCATCCCTCCCTCTGAGCACATCCTGATGTGGTGTTAGCAGTGCTCAGCTCTGCAGAGAACCTTATCATTTTGAGGGTCTGGGAACTGGGCCACCCTCCCATCTCCCTTCTCCCTTCCCCATTGTGACCCCTTAGAATACCCAAGTCCCTAAAGGCCACCAGATCCAGAGGCTGGGACAGAGGCCAGCATGAGCAGCAATTCCACAAGCATCCAGGACCTTAAGGCTTCTCTTCACCTATTGCAAGAGAATAAATCCAAAGAGTTCTTCCCCTTCTCTTAAGCCAGTGGGAGAGGGAGGAGGTGGTTACCCTTCCCCATGATTGTATTAGTAAAGTGCATAGGAGTGTCATTATTATGTAATTTGATTTCTTGCCTATTATCTCCTTTTATCTTCCAATTACTGTGAGCAAATAGAATTTTCTTCATTGTTCAGTGGAAGAAACTGAAGCTCTGAGAACTTAAACATTTAGTCTATGCCTCCTCCGTGGCTGTGTATTTAAGTTGCATCTACCTCAAGAATCCTGCCCAGGCCCTGAAGTCATCCTCCAGAATGACTTTCCTATCTTCTCTCCCTCTCTTTCCCATTTCCTTTTTCCTGATTAGGGCAGAGAAGAGCAGAGGAGGACTCTGGTTAGACCTTTTTCTTGTACCCCCTCTAAAAAAAGAGAAAGTAATAATGATCATAAACAGGCATTGATTTCTCTGATCTATGGGGCTGGCATAGTGAGCTGCCTATGTATTAAAGTCTGGGGTTGCATCGAAATAAATGCTTGAACACACACCATCCAAACTTCCTCATTTTCTGCCTTCCCCCCCACCTTTTTTTTTAAAGATTGGATTGAACCATAAACTTAAATCTTCCTCAGCCAAGGAGGAAACACATGCTAGCTGAGTCTAAACAGTATTGATCCCTGGCTTTCTAAGGGCAAAGGTCTCTGTTTTCTCGCTGGAAACTCCCTTTCCTTCAGCAGGCTCAAGGAAGGCTGTGGATGGAAAGGAAGGAGGGAGTAAAGTGGAAGGAAAGGGTATTTTGGCATTTTGGTGTGTGTGCTTATGTGTTCATGGGTTGTACTGTGTGTGGGCATTCGTAGAAGGGTGGTGGGAGATGGAAGTGTGTGCTTTGTTTGTATGGACCCCAGTAGTAATTGTTTGGTGTTGGTGGGTTAGTGTAGGTGTGCCCAGGTCTTAGGCCCCATAGGTGGGGCTGCCCAGGACACAGAGAAGGAGTGGCCTGCTGGCCTGTCCCCTCCCTGGGATCCACAGTCCTGTCTATCACCTGTGGCAGGACTTCCAGAGATGATACCACCACGAGGCCACTGTGCCCCAGCCAGGACTCTCCCCCCTCACTCTCCCTGCCACCCACACAATGCTCTTAGTAAAGAAGGCCAAAAGGCCAAGCTGAAAGGACAGGGGTGAGCTTTGGCTGACTCCTAGAGGCTGGGAGGCCAAGGCCAGGGCTAGAAAGGGCTAGGCCAGACTCTTTGCCCTGGATGAAGGTGTCTGCTCTGGCTTCTCTGGGGTAGCCATCAATTCCTCCAGTGGTCAGCCTAGCTTTTCCTTTCTGTGTTCGAGAAAAGCCATTCCTCTGGCAATCTATACAACCCACTATTCCCCTGCTTCCAACCATACATAGTCATGGGAAGGGGCAAGGGGGGGCAGGAAGGCATCCAGCAGCCCTTCCCAGCTGTGCCTCATAGCCTGGTCCCATTTAATCTGGACATCCCAGTGGGTGCAAAAGAAGACTGTGTCCCCCACCCCCCCCATCCGGGGGAGGTGGTAGAGTATTGCTCCATCCTTCCTAGAGCTCCTACCAGAGACCTCAGCTCTCTTCTCCCACTTTGAACTCAGGTGAGAGGGTTAGTCTTGTGTGGCAACCTGTAGAAAGGAGAAGGGCTAGGGAATCTGCCAACTCCCAGCCCTCCTCAAATGCATTAGACCAGTCTTTTAATGCAGTTCCAGTGTTGGAGGGGTCCTCAGGGAGTCTTGAATAAAAAGGTTTTCTTTTACAAGCAAAATAAAAGAAAAAGAAAAAAGAAAAATAAAAAATCCTGAGAGGGTAAGTGTCACATTCAAAAGCACACAGCAAATGAGAGGGAAAGCCCTCATATTTCTTCAGTCCAGGGCTCTTCTCCGTGTGCCATTGATAGGCAGTGTCAACACACATGCAGGCACAATGCACACATTTATATGCTCCCACACATACAAATGCACAAGCAAGCACACACCCATGTGTGTAAAACACGTGCACATATACAAATATCAATGGACTTATGTACAGAGGTGTATTCACAGCAAGCACATGGACATTGCCTGGGTAGAAGTTTCTGGCACACATTTGCATGTGTGCCGGGAATACCTATACTGGTGTCCAGCTGATGGGCTTCACTCCTAACCAAGAAAGGGGAAAATACATTGTTTCTAGGGCTCCGGGGCAGACTTGCCTGCTTCCTCCCTTCCATGGATGCCAGGGGGGAGAACTCGGGCTGGGGGGGGGGAGATGTTGGTTGTGTGGGGGCTGGGAAGACTGGAGTCAGGGCAGCCAGGGGAGAGGAGAGGCACCCCTTTCCCTTCCCCCAGGGCAGCTGGGTCTGGTGACTGGGCTCAGACACAGGCCCACTGCTACAACCCTCTCCCTCCAGTACCTTCCCCACTGTACCTTCTGGGAGTGGAGCAGACACAGGGCAGGAGGGGGCAAACTTTTCAAACAGATTTCTCAGCTTACTAAGTCAGGGGCCATTGCAATTTGCTCCTTGAGTTTGCTTCTAAATGCAGTCTTTCCTGGCTCTGGTTCCAGGAAGGAGAGTGTGCCCCTTCACTCTGGAATTCTCCCCATAGATATGGGGCTGGATTGCTTTGAGGACATATGGGAAAATTTCAGGCTGCAGTAATGGAAGACTCTTGGGTATGGGTGAGTCTTATAGAAGAGTAGAGATTTACTGTGGGTGGGAGGTCACACACATCTTATCCTGAAGACAGGATTCCTATCAACAGCTACTGACTCAGCATTGGGCAGCAGGGGTGGGGTGGGGTTTGGGTGTGAGGAGGTATGAGCACAAGCCTCCCCCACTTGACTCTGCTAGGGGTGGGGCATAAACACTGGGCAGAATTTAGGGACTGACAGCCACCAGCAGATTCTTCACTGTCTTCTGACAACACAAAAGCGAACCGGCGGTGGAAAGCTAGGTCTGGAGTGCTGTCATCTTCCAAGCGGCCTGAAAACCTGGTCTGCAGGTGCCTGAGGAACAGCCATCACAGCGCAGAGGGGAGCCCTCTGTGAGTGAGACAGGAGTCCAAGGATAGAGGGACCCACGAGTTTTTCAGATTCGGCCACAACTATTGCAAGAGTGGGCTTGGGCCTTGACAGAGAGCAATCAATTCCTGCAGAAAGACCTGCCATCTGATAAAGGGAACAGTAAAAGTCTTTGCCAATAAAGCCCTACTGCTGCTTAGAGGCTTCGTCGGGCAGGGGAGAAAGGGCAGAATTTCACCCAAGCCCAAGACAATATAGATGCTGAAGAAAACAAAACCAAGCCCCGGACCCAGTCACTACCTCAGCACAGTTACTACCTCAGCAGGTCTCTCCTGGACTTTTCCTCATCCCTCCCCCACCCCCACCCTGCCACTACATAATTTGTCCATTTGGCAGAGTAGAGGCAATTTAGAAGATGACACTGCCAGAAATATTTTTTTCCCAGAAATTTAAAATTAACACAAGTATAATCATTCCTTATTGAGGACCAACCGAGCACATTGTTAGCCATTTGACATGATTTACTTTATTCAACCTCAAAGATTTCCTTGAGTTGGATATTAACATCTCCATTTTACAGATAAGAAAAGTGAGGTCCAGGGTCGTCTTGCCAAGGTGACACCAAATCATATTAAAGTTTACGTTGTAATTATGTACCATAAAATACAAGAAAGATTCGCATTCCCACCCGGGTCTCAGATTAGGTTCCCAGACTAAGATGACCCTTTCCCCCCACAACCAGCAGTTTGCGCCCTCACACCTTCCTCTCGCACCTGAGTCCGGGCTGGTCTGCAGAACCAGCCGCCCCACCCGGGCATCTGTACTTTGGCCTCGATCTAGCCCGGCCGGCGCTGCCTGCTCCCAGCGCGGTCCGCGGAGGGCGCTTCGCATGTACTTCCGGTCAGCGCAGCCCGGGCAGCTGGACCTGAGCGCCCCGGGCCCCCTCTCTCCAGTGGGGGGTTGGACATGAGAAGGCAGCGGGGGCTCGGCCTAGGCCTCTGAGTGCCCCTCGCCCTCTCCCGAGGAACCCGAGACCCCACATCTGCTCGGCCAGCGCGGGGCGTGGGCCCAGCCCATCCGCTCGCTGGGGACGCGCAGGGAAAGGCCGCCCCCGCCGCCCCGGCTCCGGGTTTCGGGCGAGCGGTCGGGAGCCGCGCTTGGGCCGAAGGCCTCAGCCCCCCGCTTCCCGGTTCTCCCGGCGATTGTTCCCCGCACAGTTTCGATTTGTGTCTAGGCCGGGGTCACTTTCCTTTTCTTTCCTCTACGTCCTTTCCTATGGGCTCCCCGGCCTCTGCTCCTCCTCGTCCTGACTCAAGGTTTCCGTTTTCGCCCTGGAGGCCGCCTGCTGCGGCCAGCCTCCTCCGGCCTCTCGGACTCGGCCGCGGTTGCCGTGTGCGCCCGGGCGTCCCAGCGGCTCGCTGCCCTCCCCTTACTCTCGTGCTCCTGCCCAGATCCCAAGGTTGCTCCCCTGGCTGCCTCCGACCTGCAGCTGCCCTCCCCGGGCCAACACGGACCCAGCGCTGAGCTTGGGAGCGGCCACATTGTCCCCCTCCCCCATGCTTTGCAGTCACCTCGACCCCCTTTGATTCTGGGGCTTCCAAGTGGGGGCCACTGCGGCGTGGTGTCGGGGAGCGCCCTTCCCCTGATTAGTGACAGCTGCCTTGCAATCTCAGCTGCCCAAATTGGGCCTCCGAGCGGCCGGGCCTAGGGTCAAGCCAGGAAGGGGGAGGGGTGGGCCTCAAGGCTGCGGAGACCCGACTTTATTTGTGTTGCTCCAACTTGTCCTGAATGGTTAGACAAGTCGCGCGCTCTCGCACACGCACCACGGGCTGCCCAAACCCTCGCTGGCTCAGGCCGTCGGCTCCGCGCCCTGTCCGGCCTTGGCCGGCCCTTGAGCCCCCGGCGTCAGAGGGCTCGGGGCGCTTGTGTCCTCGGTGCCTGGCTGGGGAAGACCTGGCCTGCGAAGGGCTGCCAACTGAACTTGCCCGGATTAGGTGAGCGCCTTCCGAAATCCTCGCTGCGGGATCCTTTTTTTTCGGGAGAGAGAAAGTTGCAGAGCAGCCCTGCCCCCTGCCGCCCCTTCCCCCAATATATCGACCACCTTCAGGTTGCAGAGATTTGCCCATCTCCTTCTCTCCCTCTTTCCTAGAGATATTTGGCCGATTTGCTTCCCCAGGCACAGCTGAGGTCTCCCGCTTGGGCTCACTGTTTACTTAGAATTTCTTTAAAACTAGCGGCGCCAACTTGTCCCCGCTCCGCGCCATCCCTGGGCGGCGCTGGACCAGGCCAGGCAGAGCTTCCCGAAGGGTGCGACCGAGCACGGGGGGCTAGAGAGAGACCGAGGCCCTGCTGGGGTGCGTTCTTCGATCTTTTGCTGATTTCCCGCCCCCGCACCCCTGAAGATTGGCCTCTGGCCTTTGCCCCTGGCCTCCTGACTTCGGGTCTAAGTGTCTTCTCAGCAGACAGAGGACGAGAGCCCTGTCGGAAATAGGGACGTGGATACCCCAGGCAGGACGGCTGAACCCAATTTCATGCTCATCGCGCTCCGAGTTTTGTATCTACTCTCCATGTCTTCACAGGGCTGACCACATTGGTGGTGCAAAGTGAAAAGTCGAGTGTTTGTTGTCTTGGGGACTGGCATGGAAGTGAGGTGTCGGGAGGGTGCTGAAGGAGGGGGAAATGGAAAGATAGAACCTCCCTTGCGCCAAGTTCAGATCAAAGTGAGCAAAGATTCCTTTCGGGGACCGAGCTATTCTTGGGGACAGGACCTGGGGGTGGAGAAGGGAAGAAGCCCTGAATCCTCTGTGCCCTTTGCGTGCAAACTCTGGCTCCAAACAGAGCCGGCCACCAGGTGAGAGTAACCAGAGATGCGCTGGAGCCCGGGCAGACGCCCCCGAGGCTGACGTTCCCGTGCGCAGTGCGCGACTTCTGCCCCGGGAAGAAGCCGCCGCTGCCTCCTATCTTGGCCTTGGCGGGACCCGCGCCTCCATCGAGACCGCTCACTTCCTTTTCTCCCGGACCGGGAGTCTCGGACCTCGCCCACCTGAGGTTCCCCCACCTCGTCAATTCCCCCAGGGGGAGTTGTTTGTACCACTGCCCGCCCCCCAGGAGAGCTGCCCGGCATTTGGATTTGACGCAAGGCAGGACCCGCCTGGCCAGGCGAGGCGCGGTGCCGGGCGGCGGCCTTCCCTCCGCTTCCAGGGTTGGACTAGGGACCCCTCTCCCCTAGAGACCCTCTAGCACCAGCGTTGATGATCATTACTTTAAATTAAAAGTCCCCCTTTCCTTCCCGTCTAAGCCTCAACTTAGTTTCAGAGAATGAAGCGTGAAAGCTCTTTTATGGAGATTACGGATGCTTCATTTATTCCCGCAAATGGCATACATGGCCTGGGAAAAGCCGAGCGAGCGAGCGAGCGAGTTCCTTGTCTCGGATCCTCAGCCGTCTCCGTGTTCACAAGCTCACTTGGCTGTGAGAGCCGTCGGGGAAAGCCCCTGCATTGGGCTTGCCAGGGGAAGGAATCGCGCGTTTGTTCTGGCTGCAACACCAAGTACCCGCGGGTGGGATAACGGCCCTACCGTAGACCCTCGACTTGAGAGCTGGAGGAGCTGGGATCAGGGCGGGTGGCCGGGGCGTGTTACGTTGAGGATCCCTGAGATGTTGTGTTTACCTGTGCGTGAAGATCCTGGTTACCCTCACGCTGAATGGCCCTTTCACTTCCTATTTGCAGTGGAATCTAGTGGGACTTGGGGCACATTGCGCCAGCAGAGCCAGGAGACCCATGCGCTACTTCCTGACCTCTTTCGCCTTTCCAATTTCCCATTCCAACCCTACACCAGCCACTGTGACCTTCTCCTTACTTGGCCAAGAGGCTGTGTCCATAATGGGAGCTTCTATGTGGCTGTTTTATTTCTGCATGTCTTTCCAAAATAAAGCTCAGGTACACATACACACTCCCTAAGGGCTGGCAGCCCCCTCTAGAAAGGGTGGGCCATTTTGGAACTGGATCCAGAGGCTCTGAACCTTTGGTATACAAAACTCACCTTGTGACCTGGTGGTTGTCTCCTCCACAATCAGGGATGCTTTGGCCATTTCACAAGGGGCAGTTGGAAGGAAGTGATATAGCCTCTGGGACAAGAAACGACATGGTTTTTATTCTTTTAAGACAGAGCAGAGAAGTTTGAAGAAGGAAAAGTATAAACTCCTATAGGTGAATTTTCTGAGTTCAGGCTTAAATTCTTTTGTGACACTGTGTTATTAACTCCAGTGCAATGGCATCTCCACATTCCAGCCATCCCACTCTGGGAGCCCTTGTAACACAAAAGCTACTGTTGTGTGTGTGTATGTGTGTGTGGGGTAACCAGGAGGGACACCAGCCCTCCTCTCACCTTACCCAGCTCCCAGGTTGTAGGGAAAGTGGAAGTGCTGCTTTTGTTTGGATGGGCTTACTTTTCCTAAGAAGACACCTTGCCGAAGTGAGTGTGGGAGTTGCCCTGGGGTGTCAACATGCACGAGGTTGAAAAAGATACAGTTTGCCTTATTAAATAGCTGTAGAGCTTGCAGGGAAGCCAGCCCCATTTGGTTGCCCTTTCTGCTTGTAATGGATGATAGTTTCATCACATAGGTCCTCAGTGGCCAAGAGGGGCAGTCTAAATGGTGTTTTGAGAGCAAGAACACTCCACGGAACCCAGGGAAGTCCACTGGTGCTGTGCGGGAAGGTGAGGCTAGCCGGATGCGGGCTGCAGCATAGCCTGTAAGTGAACATGCAGCACTAAGTCAGGAAAGAGGAAGAGGGCTTGCTGCTGGCCTGAGCAGTTGCCCACTTTCGTCAATTATTACTCGGTCATTTTAATGTGAAAGCAAATACTATATGCCCATTCTGGATTAATGGCCTGCAAAATTCAATGAGGAGGGGGCCAAAAAGAGAGTTGAGGTGTTCAGGAGTATTCAACCCTTTGTTCAAACCTAGAAGGTTTTTCACTTTCCCTCCAAATGCCTGAGGTGGTGGTCAGTGAGTTGAAAACATAAAACAAACAGCTATTTGTTAGTGAGGAAAGGTTGGATTCTAATGAGGACAAACATTAGAAGGAAAACCTTGCATCCTCAACGATTATTCAGTCACACAACCTGGCCTAAACCAAGTGCCTGTGATGTTCTTGTTACTGGAGTGGGCACCTGTAGGATGGATATGTGATGTTCCAGGTGCCTGTGCTGATGTCGTGTGGCCCCATATTCATATGACCCAAATGGATTCCTAAAGGCTATGCCCGTGTGTTTGGAATATTACAACACAATCGGAGTCTGCCTCTCAACTCCCGCCATGTCAGAGACAATTCCTCTGGGGCTGCTTTTTGTTGGTTAACTTAGTTGAACTTATGATCTGTGAAACAGAAAACCAAGTCAGGTTTAGGTGCACCTACCTTAGTTTATTATGTCAAAAGTTTCAGGAAAAAAAAAAATTCCCTACTTCCACCACATACAATCTGTTTACATGGCAGAATGAAACCACAGCTTTATATAATTTTGAGATTATATTTGCTTTTCCTTGATACTTTATCTCCTCATCCCTGTGTTTGTTCTCAGGTGATTTTGACACAGGTGCCTATGTTTTTGATGGACACATTTTCTGGGAAATGTGGTGGTATGGAGCAGTCCCAAATACATTTTGGAAGGGTGGCCCGGTATTTGGAATGGGGCATTTAGGGATCGGCTACAGAGTGACTCATTGTGTTCTGGGTGTCATATAAAGTGGATAAAGCCGGAGGGGTACCAATGAAATGGCTCCCAGGTCTATTTTTGGGTCATGTTCTTCAGAGTTATTACTAAGAAAAATACCTTCCTCCTCATAAGCATCACATTTCTGTATGGGCAAAACTTGGGCAGAAATTTCAAACATCCTACCGGGGCCATTTTATGTTTAATTGCTTGCGGTAAATTTACCATTGCAAGCCTAGTCCTTGAAGTTTACATTCTTGGAATTCTAGAACTTTTTCTGGGATCCTTTTAGGCACAGTCTATACATGTAGACCAGCTTCAGTAAAAATGACACCGTGAAGTAGGAGTTGGTTAAAGTTAGACAAACAGCAATGTGGTTGTTTAAACTGCTTTCCCTCACCTTCGCCAGACCAGGCTGTGCAGGAGAGCCGATCTGTGGCCAATCTTCCTGCAAAGTGTATCACGTGTCCCCAACCTCAGAGAGTTTGATAGGATGGGGGTGGGGGGGACCACCACCACCATAATTCCCTCTGAAAATAAAGTGAGTTTGTACCTAATGAACACCTTTCATAAAATCTGAGGATACTGAGTCCCTGGGGAGTAATTCAGAGGTGGCCTCTGAGCTGAAAGATGACTTGTTTCTTGTTGATGTTCAGGTTAGGAAATACAACTCTAGGCCCTTGAACAGTGTGAGTGTATATGTGTGCGTTTGCGTGTCTCCTTTAAGAGGTTATGGTATTTGTATAGAAGCTGGACTTAAATTACTTCAATTTAAGGGAAAGTTTCTTTTTCCTTAATATTTTCTACAGTTAAAGACCTTATAAAAGAGATGGCTTTTGTACTTTTCCTTGGGAACCCTAGACAGTGAGCTGTCGGCCTCTCTGTGGGGCCAAGAATTTAATATGCATAGAGGTGGGACGCCAACGATTAAACTGAGCAAGTCCCAGAACCACCCGGGATAAAGACCAAAAAAAACCCTCTTGGATTATCTGACTCAATATCCTTGGCACCAAGACAAAGAAGATTCATCCTAATCCCTCACACAGGTTTTCTAAACTTATCTGGAATCTCATCTCTGACATTCTGAGAGGCTGATGCCAGAGTGAAATGGAAGTTTATGCCACTGTTTGACCATCTTGGCTGTTATTTATTTATTTCCCCATGTGGCAGGGGTGAAAGGATGGAAGAGGAGAGAGCTTCTGGGAATCTTTAATGGTAGACATAAGGCTGATCTTTTTTTAAAACTGGAGTTTGCTGTTTAATAAATAAAACTCCACATGTCAATCTGGGAAACGTGACGTTTCTCTGAGTGGATAAAAGATTCATGAATAGTCGCATCATGGGATACATTGGGTGCAGTTTCGTTCCATTTCTAGATTCATGTTCCAAAGGAGGCAGCTCTCTCCCCTCAGGTAACTCAGGGTTTGAGCCAGGCCTAGCCTTAGAGGCCTCACGAGTGGGAGAATAGATCCAAACTTTCAGGCTGGGGGTCATTTTTTCTGGTCTTCAAAGTGCCTGTCCATACTCCTTGGTTGAGGTGGCAGGAAATGGACACAAATGGCTTTAAAGGGAAAGGAGTAGAGAGGTGCACTTGAGTTTTTGGTTCTTGGTTTAGACTGTTTTTCTTCTATCACCCCATGTGTCTGAACAGTGGGAACTTCTTATCGAGAAGAGAATTATTTCTGTACATAATTTCCAGTCCTGCCAGGGAAGTTATGGCTGCCCTACATAAGAAGACTGCCTGTCTCTCTTTGTCCTAGGTTGGGAAGGCCTCCTGGTCAATAAATACATATTAATCATGTAAAAGGATTGACATGCAAATGAAGGGCACCATTGACAAGCCCTGGATGGCAGAGGGAAACCCTGCTGCAGCTGTGGTCCTGACTGGAGAAGCCAGGGCTGTACCCGGCTCTTTGTTGGATGTTTTCTAGAGAGTGAAACACCCTTTTCCAATAAATATGTGAAAGAGTTAACTGGACTAGAGATGACTTTAGGATATTTTGCTTGCATGCTTCATAACTCTGCCAACTCTCCGGATTTTTTTTGTTTTAAATTTAAGTCTGGCAATAAGCAGGCCACCCTTTGGATTGCCGTGCTTCTCAGCCCAACTGGAAGTCTGCAAAGGTACTTTGTTCTTCGGATCAAAGAAAACGTGAACCAACCAGAGAAATGGTTAAAAGTTTAGGTGAATTTTTTGAGAAATGCTTGATATTGCATGAATAATGATTAGTCGCAGTTAGAAGTTACTGCTTATAAAATAGCACGTTGTATATTTTTGTGGCTTTCTTTACAGAGCAAAGACACTGCAAAATTACCTTGGTATAGGCAGAACTAAGCTTTGATTCAGGTTTTTCTATATGCATGACACCTGTGGGTATGTATATTTCACAACAATGATTTTTAGGATATATATCATCACTGAAAAATATGATTTTGGTGTCAGGATACATATGAAAATCTTTTGTTATAAAGACAAAATAGGATGCATTATTATATATCACCAGCAAATATTTGGGGTAAATATAGTTGCTTTATCCATTATGAATCATTAGAATATAAGAAAATATTTTAACCCTGCTGATAGAGTAAGCTACTATGTATGCTGAAATTGAAATGAGGAGAACTGAGTCAATGAATGGTATCACTTTGATCTTCCTTCAGGCGTGCAAAAGTTTAAGAGGTGGACAGTTGGAATTTACACAATTTAGGCTTCAGAGTTGTGTCTGGGCACTTGTCGGCCAGGAGGCATGCATTCAGTAACTTTGGAACTGGACCACAAAGCAGCTGGCTTTGGTGATATTCCTGCTCAGGCCATAGGTGTCAAAATGGGCCCAGTTTGGTAAAGACTATGGATGTCTTGGGGTTCTGGCAGGTCAGGCCTTGGGAGCAGTTATCGGCAAAGTGTGTATGTGAGCCTGGTTGTTGTTTTCCTTTTATGATCTGTGTCTAATCTTACTTAACACTCTGCAATTGAATATCAGATCCCACCACGAAAACCAGAGGAGACAAATGGGAATATAAAGATCTTCCTCTCTTGGTTGAAGCCCTAACCATGAGTGATACCTTGTGAATTAAATGTATCTGAGGATGACCTACAGACCCAGCTTTTTCTGTATTTTTGGTCTGTATTAGTGCTGATCAGGATAGTGACTTGCCAAAACACTTGAATTTTCCTTATAAATAAATTAATAAACATGTTTTTTGATAGGGGCTGTAAAAATCCACACCCAGTTCAAAAGCACACACTAAGTCTCCTAAATTCTCATTATGGACGTATTATGCTTAATGTACTTTGCTAATATCTATCTAGATTCTAGGTGGATCAAGTATAACCTAGAATTCGAACATAGCGAACATGTTGTCTATTCAATTTGTGTGTGTTTGTATGTGTGTGTGAAGGAGAAAGTAGCTACTGCCACAGATAAATTATTTAACATGATTTTCCCGTATTGTGGAGAGGCAGGCTAAGCCTCATTTTTTGGATTATGATTTGTATTATGAAATGCTTATCAAATGTTTTTCAAAGATTAGTTTAATTTTAATTAAATAAACCTTTCTCAAGAGGAGGCTCCCAACTATTTCTTGTACCCAGAGGCTAACGTACTTGTTGTTTTTAATTATTTTCTGCTGTTACCCAAACTGCTTTGGGTACTCCTGCCCAATTAAATCAAAGGCGCAGGTTCCTTATGCACAATATGTTTAATATTTAATTTTAATTAAATTAATTAAATTGTTTATTTAATTTTATGTGCATTATTGTGCATAGTATAATGCAAAATTCATGATAGTAAGAGTTAGGGTGGGGAGTGAATCACAGAGCTTTTAAACAAGCTAATTACACAGCTTAAAGGAAATTTCCCTGTATTTCCAGGGAAAACATCCTAAGATCAGGCGAAAGCTAAACCTGAACTTTCTTTGGCAGCGTCCCCTGGCTGTAGCACTGTAGAGTTGGGTTTGTTGGCCTCTTTCATCCTCCGGAGCTGGCCTTGCAATCTGCAGCAGCTGCTCTGCAGAGGAAAGGGTATGTGCAAGTATGTACATGCTGTTGACACAGCTCATGCTCTAGTGACATTTTCTACTTTGCCGAACATGGAGCTACAGCATAGTGCTCCTGGAGAAGAACCATTTTCTACCCAAAGATGTCAGCAAAACTTCCAGTATCATCTTCCTACTCAGGAAGGGCCCATCCTAATGGCTTTGAGCTACCTAATTCAAGCCAGCACTTAAAAATGCGAAGGCATTTGGTGGGGCTCATCTTTTGATTGGAAGTAGTTCATTTCAGGGAGGGGTCCTTTGGCCTGCCTCAGCTTCCATTACAGTTTGCATCTTTATGGCATAATTTCTCAGCAGTGTTTTCATCTGCATAGCTATTTACTCAATTTTGCTTAATTATGAGAATATTTTTTCTGTTTTTTTTTTTTTGCTTAATTCCCAGGAAATCTATTTTATCAGAAATTGGATACACACACACACACACACACACGCACAAAAAAAGTGCGCCAGAATACTGAGTTGGCTTTGCCATTGTCCCCACCTAAGTTGTCTCTAAAACAATGAGCTGTGGAGTCAAAATTCTGAAGTCCCTGAGTTGGTGGAGCCCACTGAATGTTGAGGCATTTTATTAACTCTCTTCCCTATTTTTCTGGCTTGGAATGATGACATTCTTACCATCACATCCTGGCACTTGGGACATCTGGGCCACATATTCCAAACTTGACCTTGTGAAGTGGTGCATTCCCTCAACTTCTCATTTTAGAGTTTTGCCTATCTGGGCTATGGTTGAATATTTGCACTTACCATCAGTCTATACACTTTTTGTGTGTGGGGGTATAGTCTCTTTCTTGGTGCCTCCTGCTTATTGAGACTTGTTAACTGTGCTTAGTGAAATATAATCTTTAACTTGATTATTTCAGCCACTGGGGGAAAAAAAGGAGAAGAAAAAAGAGAAAAAAATTGGAAAGGAGGAAGAAAGAGAGAGACAGGGAGAGAAAGAGAGAGAGAGATAGAGAAAGTAACTAGTGTCCTTAGGTGAAGTTGTTTCGGTTTTCATTAGCCACCTTACATGTGAATGGAACTGCTAAAAATAAACTCTTTCTCTTTGTTGTTTGTTTTTTTTCCCCTAAGCCTGGTTTTGTTTCAGTAGATTAAATGTTATCATAAAAGTAGCTGATGATGCAGTAAATTAAAAATCAGGTTGTGGAATATTTTGCAAAATCCTTTTTACTTCTATGGCACTAAACCAGTTTGGGCAAACATTAGTTTTAAACCAGAAGCATTTGTCAGGAAGAGTTTTTGCTTCATGTAAGGGTCCAGAAAATAGCCAGAATGGACCTAGTGAAAAATAGACCCCAAGTTTGGAGAGAGATTAATGTTGGCTCGATATGCATAGAAAAAAATCACTTTCTCACTCTCTACTTATGTTGCATATCTGTAAGCATAAAGACATTTTTGGTACAAAGCATAAGCCTGTGTAGCTTCAAGAAATGTATCAGAAAACAAATTCAACCAAATTTGTGGGGCACTGCTGTGTCACCACATTTAGCATCAAATTATGAATTAAACAAGAAGAATGAATAACAAATTAGGATTCGCCTAAGCTTAGCTTTGTGCAGTGGGACAATGAAAATTTATCTGAATGCTATTCCTTGATGAGGTTACAGATTTTCTCCCTTAACAGAAGATACACTTTAATACTGTGGAGACAATTATTGGAAGTTCATTGTTCTGTGCACATGTTAGAAACCTTTTCATAGAAACAGAAAACTTCTGTGCATATTTAGATTTTAGGAAACTCCATGTAACTTTTCCTGTGTAACTTTTCAGTGTGGGAATGCTTTGTTAAAAATATTTTGGAGGATGGTATCAGAAATGTCCAAGTTGAGTTGTGTGTGGGGTTTTTGTTTGTTTTGTTCTTAAAATTTTTAAATTTAAAAAATGTCTTGCTGACATGTAAGAAAACTGTTAAAAGAGTTTGGCTTTTAGGACTCCTGTAATAGGCTAAGGAATGGTAGGCTTCTTACACCGCGGCTGTTTGTAAAACAAGACCACACTTTCCAAAGCCGACTGCTCTTTAAAAAGTACAGTCAACTGCTTCCCTTCACCTGATGGGAACCGAGAAATAATGTGTTGTGGCCCTGGCTAATGCCTTCACCACATGCTGGAATTGGGGTGAAGAGAGAAAAGGTCTCTGGGAACATTAACAACGGAGTAGACATGTTAGATATACTGGGAGTAATTTCTTGTGTTGCTGGATGTGAGAAAACTTTTCAGGCCCCTAATGTAACCCATGTGCATCATCATTCCAAGCTTATTAAAGAGACTAAATAGGGAGAGATATAAAATGGACATAAAAATACCACCTGGATATGTACCTAGGGTATTTTGGAAAATTAAACGAGACATAACCTAGTATGACTATGGTTCTTTACTGTGTAGGTGGATGTTATACCTAAGTGAGGTCGTCTTATTATTTTTTTTAAATAAACTTTATTTTCAAAGAGGTTTAGATTTATAGAAAACACATGAAGACTGTTGCCTTATTTTTACTGTTACTGTTGCTGGTACAATTTACAAGTTTACCTCTCCCTGAATCCATTCTCAAGAGGCAGAGGCTTCCTTCCGAGGAGGTGTGGGTGGAGCTGATGTTGTTTGTGTAGCATTTTCAAGGCTCCTGTCTCTGCAAGAAGAGGCAGGGACCTCACAGACAAAATCAGTTTAGAAAATAAAATAGTGGTTAAATGTATTCAAATAGTACGTGGTGTTAAACAAAAAACCAAACAAACGAAGCTAGGTTTAGTCAAAGGACCAGCTTTCCATGGATTTTTTTTTTACAGGTGACTTTGTGGTTTCATCCTCTCCCCTTCTTCCTGAGCTGTTTGCTTCTATAGGCATAGTCAGTGTTATCTTGCTGTGTCGTTCTTGGTGTTACCTTTGAGATTCTGACAAAAACTGAAGTAGAACCTGGAGCCCGGCCTCCTTCTCCCACCCTGAGCTCTTCCCCTCCAAGTATCTCCAAGGCCGGCCTGGTGCTCGTACCTGGCCATAGTAACTCTGTCCTGTGGTCTTAAGCACTAAGTTGCTAATTTCCTGTGTTAGACTTTATTTAAAAATGGGCTTAACTTTTAAGAGTTGGAGCCTAGGGAAGTACAGTGGCAGTAAAAAACTCCTCTTGGAAATCAATCACCAAAATCACTTCTCAGAGGCCTTAAAAAGATCGCACTGGAACTGACTCCCTCTTCCCGCTGCCCCTCCCACCCCCACCTGCCTCCACTCCAGTGGGCTAATCACATTCAGGCCAAAGGCAGGAAAGGGCTACCTGGCTGCAGCCCAGAGGACATTTTATTTTATTTACAGATGAGCTGTTAACCCTTGAAATATGGATTCATCCGGAAGCCGTGACAGAAAGAAGGCTAGCCTCATTTTGGCAGCTCCAGCCCAGACCTGTAGTAGAACTTGCCCTAATTAGCTGTGTCATTCAGAACAGAGCCGGCAAGCCACAGGCCTGGGAGGAGGAACTGCTTGGGTCCTCCTGGCCCCCTCCCAGCTTTTCCACCAGAGGGGACTCCCGACACATGTGCACAGTGCAGGGCCTGGCCACAGAGCGGATTCAACTCCAGGCTCCCGTGGAACCAGGCTGCTTCCTTTACCAAATGTGCCTCCAAAGCAACCATCTCCTACCTGAGTTTGCATTTCCAAATATATAATAGTTGACCTCCTAGAAGCAATGACTTTGAACGGATATGCTCTTATTCCTACAATACTGCAACTGCTCAAAATCTTTCACAAGCTTCTCTTTTGGAATTACCTTTAAGAGTTTGTTTACATATCACATGTTCACACGCATGCCCCACCAACAGACACATAAAAGGAGTCTTGTTGTTTTATATCCAATCTTCACGCTTGCTCAGAATACCATTTCCCGGTTTAATCACTCACCTTATTCATCAGACTTGGCTCAGAATACTTTTCAACTTTCCCAAACTCAGTTCCTCCCTTAAAGGGGAAACTTCTCCACCACAGAGGATTTTCAAAAGAATGTGTGACGGTCTCCAACGGCACTTCCAGAAGAAGAGTTCTTAAAGGGTTTTAAGCATGGCACTGTAACTGGAATAAATATATAAGTTCCCAGGATATCTCATTGGAAGAAGAAAAAATAGATTTGGATGTGAAAGTTCTGGGTTGGTGGAAATTCCAGCTGTGAAACATTATCGCCACCAGACATGCCGTACCCCACACCACTCCACCCTACCCGGCAAAACCAGCCTGAACCTTGCTTTAGTGGGCGCTGGTGAACTAGTGAACATTTTCAAGTGAATATTCCTTTGAATTTCAGGGAAGGTAGGGCAGCTGCCTCAGATGCAAATCAAATGGCCCATTTTAAGGACATGTTGAAGTGGCTGGGGTGAGAGAAGCTGGCAATGCCTATGTCTTTTAATGGAAAGTCTTTGTACTTTCCCCCATGATATAGATGTTTAGACAACAGTGATGTATAAAAATTCATTACCCGTGAACCATGTTCTGAGAATACATTTCTGGTGACAGAAGGACCTCATCTGCATGAAACATGTTTTTTTTTATTCCCATTTATTATATGTATATTAAACAGCCCCAGGATGACCCACCCTTTCTTCTAGAAACAAGGACACTGGAAGAGGGCCGGTCAGGAGGTAGAGCATAATACTCCCTGATAGGCCTGAGCATGTGGCAATGATCTAAATCAAGGGTTCCCAGTATAATTTTCGGGGAGAGAATCTGATACCTAACATTTAAAACAACGGAGTCATCACAGGAAAAATCGGAGCTCGCTAGGATTTCCTTGTACACAAATTGCTGGTTAGTGCTGTTTTATTTTGAATTACATTTGTGGGCACTCTGACCTTTTCAGTGCTTCATCGGGCCCTGCTGTAGGCAGACTGTCTTTATGGAGGGAGGACGCGGCATCCCAGGGAAAGACTTGGCGTGAATGCTCAGGGACGAGGCACCCAGAGTCAAAGGGAGCCTGTGGTGTGGGGCAAGGTGGGTGAGGAGGGGTGTGTGTGGATGGGGCCAGCTGAGGTGAGGCGCAGGGACTCACCTTGGGAGGGGTGTGGTGGTGGGGCAACTTCTCCTGGCAGGCCTGACCACTTCCCCAGGAGATCAGGCTGCTCTTTTCAGCACAGGACATTGCACTGGCGTCTTGAGGCCTGGTCCTGACACCAGCTATATGACCTTGGGTGGGACTCTTGCCATCTCTGGGTGTGAGCCTATCATTTGCAAGATGAGGTGGTTGGATTTGCTTAGCGGTTTTCTACCTGGGGGACAGGAGTAACAGAGGAGGAGGGCCCTATGACGAGTCTCAGTGTTTTAAGGTGATTGCTGGAAATATATCTACATGCTGCTAAGGATGCCTGGGCCAACCACACATGACATCTCCTTGCTTTGGGCTGAAGACAGAGTAGCTCACTGTGCTCACAGATGCCATTTCATGCAGCCCAGAAGTTCTGGCTGGCAGTCACATGCGTCTTTGATTAATAAAAGTGGGAAAATTAATTTATTATTACTTAATAAATATTTAGAAAGTAAATAGCATTTATAAGATATCTGACCTATTGTTGGCCCTTAGCAAATGGTAGACATTATTATTAATATTACTATAGCTAATCTGATTGGCCAAAACTCTCAAAATGTGGGCCACACCAGGGACATTCTGTCCTTGATGGGGAAACAATTAGGAGCCCCAGGGGGTTGGTTTCCAGGCCCTTCCAGGAAAGAATACGGTGTTAAGCTTCTTAGGTCACAGGCTGTGAGTGCAGGCAGGCCGGGTGGGTGTGGACGTTTGTGGTGACTCTCCGGCATTAAACCCAAAGGAGCAGAACCTCCAGCCCTCTTTTCACCTACAGTCGGTCCCTCTGCTTGGCTCTTTGTTAGCCTGGAGCTGGCTCAGGCTGCCAGATGGACTGGCCACCCAGCTTTGGTGGGCAGGGTCCTAGGACTGTCCCTGAAAAGCCTAAGAGTACGGCTACTTGCCTGTTTGGTGACTGTGGGCTGCATGCTCTGACTGGGACAGGCATGGGATTAGGGAGAGACCCAAGACTTAGAAGGAACAGTTTTCTTCCTCAGTGACTTTCTCATCTAGTTCATGTAGAGGTCATCTGGTTCAAAACACATTTGCAAGATCACTTTCCTAGAATTTTAGGCCACACATCATAATAAAAACTTCCATTCATTGCTTGTTCCCTATTTGCCCAACACTTTCCTGGGCCATATTATCTCATTAACTCCTTATATTAGCCCTTTAGGATGTATTAGTATTTCCATTTTATAATTCTGGACACTGATGCTCAGAGAGGTTCAGTTACTTGCTCAAGATTTACACGGCTAGAGAGTGGCAGAGCTAGAATTTAAAGCCCGCGCTCTTTTCAAATATTAAAAATTTGTATCTGTTTGATGAAATATCCTAC
>NW_007731078.1:83274-96358 GCF_000696425.1 Galeopterus variegatus | reverse complement strand
GTAGCTTACAGTCTAATCTGGGAGACAACCAATAAACAGATAAACACGAGGATAAAAATTTTTCATAATGATAAGTGCTATAAAGGGTCAACTGATATTTACACTGGGAGGTCAGTGGTGACAGCTGAATTTTGTATGAAAGGGTCTGGAGGGGTATTTGGTAGAAAAGTGGGCCAGAGCATTTGTCTCAAAGTGGCTTTTGCTTAAGTTGGGAGTTCATTTGGAGATGGCTTTGAGAGTGAGCTATTTAGGATCTCATGGCAGGCAGAAGCTAATGTGCACTTCCCCCATTGCTCATCCCCTGGTGCCACCACTGTTGACGGGATAACGTTTGAGCCAAGTCCTGCAAGATATCAAGGGATCAGGCATGAGAAGTTTTGGGGAAGAGGTTTGTATCCAAGGGCCAGAGTGTCACACCCATGAGGGATAGTGGGGCAGGATGCAGCCAGGAGGTCATCGGCGGGCCAAGCAGGCAGGACCTGTGGGACACAGCACAGGTTGTTAGGATTTAATTTCCAGTGCAGGGTAGTCACTGGAGGGCTTGGAGTAGGGCTGGGGCAACTTGATCTGATTTATAGTTTAACTATTTACACAATGCAGTTAGCACTGATAGGAAGAAACACTGTATATAAATGGGAAGAATATTTTAGATTAAGTGATAAGTTTGTGCAATGGGACGTGTTGTGGTTAGGCATATCCGGGAATGTCACATACACAGTGTTTTACTTGTAGAAACAGGAGGTGTTGAGCTGATAGAAGATGAACCACTAATAGAACATGGCCACCATGTTATGGCCAGCAAGAGACTCAGAGACATGATCGTACAGAAGGAAGAGACGCCACAGTGATGACATTTTTGTTACTATGAGAGAAAGTGGGGAAGAGGAGTGGAGTTTGGGAGAAGGCTGGGTGGAGGACGGGGCTGAGGTGTGGGGTGCAGGGATGCCGGGGCATGGGCTGGAGGCCACCTGAGGCGTTAGACGCCTCTCTTTTTTCCCGCTGGCATGGCTCCCCAGAATCCATGACCTATGTATGTGTGAGCCCACCAGGCCTCACCTCATGTTGGCATGTCTTCTCCCATGGCTGCTGTGAGTTTGGCTGGGCTCCTAGCGACTGGCCAATGATACTCCTCTCAAAGGCCCTCCCCACCCCTTGTTGCCGTCAGGAGGGTGGGGCCTGTCCAGGAATGGGGGATGAGTGGGGTAAAGAGGTTATGGGGAGAAAGGACAAGCGTGGTTGGATGATTCTGCCCCATTGTGATTCCTTCAGGGTGGGCACCAGTCCTGCAGCTCACACGGTGCACACATTCAGACGTTTCCTCCCATGCGTGCCCATGTGCAAACCCTCCACGTGACTCACCACACACACGGGCCTGGTTCATCTGACTCTGCAGCTCGCAGACATCTGCACCCCTTTGCTGACTACTGCATAAACACCTCATCTGTTGGGTTCACATCCAAATTCTGGACACAAAGGCTGGCAGGTACAGAAGAGCATCTGTCACCTGGGCTGTCTGAGGACCAGGCTGGTCACAACACACTGTCCACAGGGCTCGACAAGTAAATGCCATAATTAAATTCCACTCCAATAGGCCAGTGATTTGAAACTGTAGCTTATGACCCACTAGTGGGTCATGAAATCAATTTACTGGGTTGTAACCAACTTTTATAAAAAGTGAAATGGATAAACTTGAGTATAATAGGATAGAAAATATCAGAGTATGTCTGTCCCATGTAGTAAAGGTTAAGTGTAATTTTACGACATTTTTTTCCTCCAAATATGTATGTGTGTGTACTGGATTGCATTATAATTTTTTTTTTCTTTTTAACTATGACTCGCAGCAGGAACAAATACTTGAAAAGCTGACCATGGTCACTGCTCTGGGAGAGGTGACAGGCGCCGGGCACCTATTTTTTCCCCACACCTTTGGCTCTGTGCCTCTTTCTTCTGCTACCAGAGACTTCTCTCTGCCCACACAGACCTCTGTCTTCCCCTCAGTGGCAGGGTCCAGCTCTCCTGCTCTGTAGACAGCGTCAGACCCCAGGAAAAGCTTGCAAGATTCTCTTCCCTCCCTCCCTTTCCTCTGTCTTTCATTCCTTTCTCTCTCTCCCTCCTTTCTCTCTTCCCCCTTCCTCTCTTCATCCTTTCTAATATTTGCTTTTTAAAACTAGCATTTAAGCAATAACATCCATAGGATGGTTGCATGATTCTGCAGTTGAACCATCATTTTTCACTTTTCCATGCCCCTTTTTTTTGCACCATCATGTTTACACAGTTGTAAACCTTGGGAGGATACTGTCTTAGGACTTTTTGTTTCTCTAGACCTTGTTATCAGAACTTTTTTTTTTTTTCTGCATTGCCTTTGTGATCACAAATCATCCCACTGAGCTGGGGTGCCCTGATAGATAGGAGCCTCCCACCATGGCTGTATTTCTTTCCTAGTTGCTTTTTTGGGGCAGGGGTTCTCTTATAGCCGATGTTGTCATTGAGGAGTGTGAGAGGTGGGCAAGGCCTGGGGTCTGTGGAAGCAGGATGCTGTGGCATTTGGGCTACCTGAGGTGGGAGAAAGGGTGTAAGCTGATGATAAGCCAACTGACAGGGTGCCTCTGAGGACATGTCTGGCTGGTGGGAGTCAGCAGAGACCAGAGGGTGGGGTGGGGATGCCTGGAGCTGTAGGGATCAGATCAAAGCCCTGCTGCTGATGTTGGAAAAGTCTCTTATCCTCTCTGAGCCTTAGATTCCTCATCTGTAAAATGGGGATGCTGATATTTATTTTCTTGAAACTATCATGAAGATTAAATGAGATAATGTTTGCAAAGTGTCTGGCATTCAATAAGCATTAGTTCCCTCTCCCTCCTCCTTTCAGATGGTTTTGAGCTCCTTAGAGAGGTCAGTGATGAATAAAGCCATCTCTCCATAAGGAAGCCTTAGCTATGGGCTCAGCTAAGTGATGGGCAATCCATTCAGTAAATAGATACTTAGGAGAACCGACTATGTTCCAGAAAACAGGTGAGACCCCTGGCATCACGTAGCTTACAGTCTAATCTGGGAGACAACCAATAAACAGATAAACACGAGGATAAAAATTTTTCATAATGATAAGTGCTATAAAGGGTCAACTGATATTTACACTGGGAGGTCAGTGGTGACAGCTGAATTTTGTATGAAAGGGTCTGGAGGGGTATTTGGTAGAAAAGTGGGCCAGAGCATTTGTCTCAAAGTGGCTTTTGCTTAAGTTGGGAGTTCATTTGGNACTGCAAAGCCCTATCACTTAGTCTTTCACTGTATGGGCAGTAGAAAGAAGGCCTTTCCTTTCCCTGCCCTCAGCAGGCACCCCTGGAGGGGAGCCTGGGCCTAAGCAGGGCAGTGCAATGTGGCCTGGCAGTGTCCTGACCATGGGGGACGTGGGGCTGAGGCTGGCACTGAGGGCCTGTCTGGCGGGCAGGTTGTGGGAAGGAGAGCTGGCCAAGGAAGTAGTCAAAAGATGCTTATAAGCCAGGATCGATGGGATGGGTGCAGGGGGTGGTTGCAGCAGAGGTGGAGGCTCCTTCCAGGTTTAGGGTCTGGGTGACGGAGGTCAGGAACACATAAAGGACAGGCTTGTCTCTTGTGAAGGCTGATAGTGAGATTTGTTGTAAATAAATGGAGTCTGAAGGCAGGTGGGATTTCTAGTTGGAGATGGCTTGGTGGGCTTGGGTAGAGCTCAGGAGACAGTGCGGCCAGGGGTGCAGATTTGGGGTCTGTTGCATGGAGTGGGAGTGGGCTCAGGCAGGGGATTATGAAGGAGAAGAGGGCCCAGGAGAGACCCCTGAGGATCACTAGCAAGCTAGAGAGGGCTAGAAATAGAGACGCTGTGATGGAGAGAGGGCAGAGGGAGTGCGCAGCTGCAGGGAGAGAGGCTCAAGGGGCAGAGGTGTGGCCTGCAATGCCATATGCTAACCGGGGAGAGGGACATGCTAGCCAGCAACAGCCAGAGAACTGCTGGGACTGAACTCCTTGCTGCTGACTCAGTGATCCAAGGAGCCTCAGAGACTGTGCGCACTTTCCTCAATGTGCCTGTGAAAGCATCAAGAGCCAGAATGGAAGAGAGTGAGGTGGGCCAGGCCAGGCCAGGGGGTCTGTTTAGCGGTGGAACTACTCTGTTAACATCTGGAGACCTGAGTTCTAATTCTGGCCATCAGGAGCTTCCCTCACCCTCCATGGGCCTCATTTTCTAATCTAAAAATGAATAGGACATCACCAGAATGATCTCTTGGATCTCTGCCTTCTCTAAGATCCTTTGAGGCCATCTCATAAGGGGGTCCTTTTGAAATGGGGTTAGTCTTCCCTGCCCTGCTTCGTACACAGGAGGAACCCGTGTGAGAACTGTCAAGAACCACCCAAAGTAAGGCAATCAGGATTACAGTTGTTAAAAATTAGATTCAAAAGAGCCTTCGGGGCCTGAGCTAGCTAGTTGCCAAATCTCCTGTTTCCTTTCTGGAAATACCTTCTCCTTCCACCTACTTCCTGACCCCTTCTTCACCGTATTATCAAAATTGTGGATAGGAGTTGGGTAAAGATTGGGGGATAGGAGGAACAGAGAAGCAGAAACTCATTAATGGACTGAATAATTGTTGGGTACTCATGGGGTGCAGGTCCCTTATCTGATGCGATGCTGGGGTTACCATGGAGACCAAGTTGCAGGACTGGCCCTGAGGGCTTCTAGCTGCTGGTACACAGCAGAACCACCCTTGTTGCTTTTAAAATCCAGATTCCACAGGTCCCCTGCTAGACCTGCCAAACTCAAAACTCCAAAGAGGCAGTACTGGCATGTGTCTGTTTAAAAAGCTTCACTGGGGGTTTTGCTGCACAAGGAAAGGTGAGAACCACTGAATGGGAAATGAGAAGCAATCCCCTAAGATGGCGCGGTAAGTACTAGAAGAAAGTGGGATGGTAGGGCCAAAGAGGCAGTACTGGCATGTGTCTGTTTAAAAAGCTTCACTGGGGGTTTTGCTGCACAAGAAAAGGTGAGAACCACTGAATGGGAAATGAGAAGCAATCCCCTAAGATGGCGCGGTAAGTGCTAGAAGAAAGTGGGATGGTAGGGACTGGGGACAGAGCTAAAGGAAACCCAGAGCAGGAGCACCAGAGGCCCCAAGGTGGATAGGCGTAGGTGCAGTCAGGGAAGACTTCCTGGAGGGGATGCTGTCCACTGTGAGTTTTGAAGGATGCAGAAAGAAGGAACAGCATGTGCACAGATATGGAGGCTTTAAATAAATGGTCATGTTCTACCTTAAAGGTGTCTGCACATAAAATGCACAATTCAGGTTGGAACTGCACCCCATATGCAACTCCACCCGTGACCCCGATAAAGTCCTATTGGAGTACCCTCTCTTTTCAAAAGAACTTGGACCAGTTTCCGTCATGAGGCTAGATGTGTTAGGTGGGAAACAAATTCCAGTTACTAATGGATTTATGCAAACCTATTAAATAGTGTCAGGCAGGGAGTGGGCTTTTCTTAGATTTCACAAGTAGCAGGCAAAAATGAATGGGTTAATAATGACAACAGTCAGTTATCAAGCCCTCATTATGGGCAGGGCTGTACCTGTATTGTTACTAGCTATTGCAAAGCAGCACTATACTCAGCAACTCAGCGACTTGCCCAAGGTCATGCAGCAAGCCAGCGGCAGAGCCAGGCACAACAGTATCTAATAGCATGGGAGTTGAATCTCTGATCCATATTTTCGAGAGAACTAAGTTCTTTAGACTCTGTGTGCCTCAGTTTCCTCATCTTTGAAGAGATGAGTTGATAGGGTCTTCCTAGTAGGACTGTTCTGAGGACTCAGAGAGGAGTGCCTCTGTATCACAAGGGCCCAGTTAGTGGAAGTGAGAAGGCCACTGCTGTGAATGGAGGTCATGGTCACTCCTAGCCCATACCACACACAGGTGACAGGTACAAGGGACTCAGATTTGATAGTGCCAAGTCTGATCACCCAACTCTGATGTTCTGGAATGGATTTCGAGTCTTGATTTCTGGAGATACAGCTGATGTCCTGGGATGACTCTCTTGGAGGCAGGGGGACTGTCCCTTAGACCTTCCTGAGCACCCAGTTTGCTCAGCCCCATGGCTGAGGCAGGTGCAGGTGTATGGCCTCTCTGTCTTGTCTGGGATGATGTCAGTCCTCCTCAGGAGGACAGGCTGGCTGGTAAGGTTTTGGGGGATGCTATGCATAGAAAAGCAAATTGGGCAGTTGTGGGGAGGTCACTGGTTACCTGCACTAGTGGCAGACAGGAGAGCAAGATAAAACTCTGGAAGTGGCAGATTCTCCACAAGTACTCATCTGTAAATCTCCTTTGATGAGACTTCTTAAGGGCTTATGTTTAGGAGCAGGCACCGGGCAGGGTGCAGAGGACTGTTGGAGGAGGCCAGGGTATGGCTGAGGGGCCAGGCCGCAACCTTGCAGGCAGGACTGCAGCCCAGCCAGGGCGTGGCAGGTTGGGTGTGTGACGGGGATGGGGGTGCAATAGGATGGCAACCATTGGGAGGGCCCATCCTGGAAGTTGAATGAAGCTGCAGGGGACGAGAGAGGGAGACAAAGGGCTGGGAGAAACAAATGACTATGGGCAGAGTTCCCAGCCGGGTGGGGCCCGTGGCACCTCTGGGCCTGCTGGAGGGGGAGGGGCTGTGGGTACAGGGCAGGCCTGGATGCCGGCTGGGTTGGGGGGCTCCTCCTGACAGGGTTTCCTTGATTCTGTGGGAGAAGCAAAAAACAGCTGCTCACTTCTCTCTTGCCAGTTGGCCCAGGTGGACAGTCAGGGTTGTTATGCAGAAAAATGTCATTTTAACCCACTGTGAAAGGCAGAGGGCTTCTAAATTTGGCCCAAATTATTCAGGCTGTGTGGCCACAATGATGATTTTCCCTTGGCCAATTCAAAATAGTAATGGTCTGCTGCCAGACCTGTGTGTCTTCAGTACCCGCTGACACACAGAATGTGCTCAGTGCATGAATATTGAAGAAATGAGCTGATCCTCCACTGTGAGCTGAGGAACATTCTAGGTGCCATGGGGGACACCAGGCCTCACACCCCAGAGAACAAGAACACACACAAACACACAGCCATGACGATTTAACATGATCAATAAGACAAGAACAGCAGTTGCTATTTGTGAGCATTTAGTACGAGCAAGACACTGGTCGGTCATTTAACTCATGTGAGAATAAGAAGTAGGTGAACTATTAACTCTATTTTGCTAACAAGGAAACTGAGGCACAAGAAATCAACTCACATGCTTAAGGTCCCACTGCCAGGGCAAATCCTGTGGGGAAGGTTTTATGAGCCTCATTTCACAGCTGTGGAAAATGAAACTCAGAGAGGCCAGGATAACCAAGGTTATCAGATATATGCAGGAACCCATGCACTGCTGACCCTTATGGGGGTCACCTTCAAGCCTGGGTACATATGGAGTTAGGCCCTTGACTGTTTGTGCTATGTGTGGACTGTGCCTGAATTCAGACCTTTTGACCTGAGTGCTGGCATTTTCTGCTGATCTTAGTGTCTGGAGCCCTCAGATGCTCGAGGCCCTTGGGCCCCATGGGATGGAGCTGCAGCTCAGAGCTTACACAGAGAGACCTGAGGTCTGGGGTCTCAGGTCGGCACAGCACAGGCCTTTGTCCCTGATGCCACTTAACCCTCCAAAACCCTCCAAAACCCTCTTACCAGGTCCTACGAGGGGCTCAGACTTCATCAGTGGCTTTGAAACCTTTTTGGCATTTGTTTAAGTAAAATCCTATTCAAAAGCTCAATAAGAAACAGGGGCCCTGGTCTGGCCGAGGACAGAGAGCATCCTGCAGCCTGGGGACCAGCCTTGTCAGGACACTGAGCTGGTCACACCTCAGGCCCCTTGGACTCCTTGGAGCACGTTTGAACTCCCTGCAAAACAAGGTGCATTTTGAGGTCCTGTGTAGCCCTAACACTATATGACTTGGTGCCCTTTAGAGAGGTACTTGCTCTGCAGAGAAGTTTGAATGCCTAGCAGGCATGATTCCAGGGTCCAGGCCCACAGTGGCTTACTGTCTGTTTTGGGTAACAGGGGAGGCTGAAGGAAGAGTGGAAGGAGGAAGCCTTCTGCGTCCCTCTGGACTTGTTCCAAGCAGCAAGACTGTTTTCTCTCCCTCTTAGGGGTGCTGGATTTAACTAAAGTAATGCACGCAGCGCCCGTGGCCTAGTTTGTGGCACATCACATACATGCAGCATGATACTTGTTTTAGCACAGCTCTGCAAGGGACATTTGGGGTAGGCCAGGGGTGCTGGATTTAACTAAAGTAATGCACGCAGCGCCCGTGGCCTAGTTTGTGGCACATCACTACATGCAGCATGATACTTGTTTTAGCACAACTCTGCAAGGGACATTTGGGGTAGGCCAGCTCTGTCATGCACGTTGCATCAGAGGTGGGCCCAGGCTTTACTTCTGGCAAAATTGGGAGGTAAGTCAAGGTGTTCTGGACACCTCCTTCCTTTCAGCTATCCCTCTTCTCCCTGCTCCCCTTTGATGCCCCTGCCGTCCAACCTGGCACTTTCATGGGCAAACAGAGCTGTTACTTCCATGGAATTCCCTGCCCCAGAGCTCCTCTCTTCAAGGTCAGACATGCTTTGAGCCTTCCAAGATAAAAATCAGCAAGGCTGTCACACTGAGCTCTTCTCCCAGGCAGAGCCAGAGAGCACTGTCCACCAGAGCGCTGCTATGCAGTCCTGGCTGCCCTGTGACCTGCTCACCTCTGTGTACCCAGATCCCAGCCCTGACCCAGGGCATTTAACACAATCACAATTTTAATGAGGCATTGGGATATCATCGACTCACCTATTTCTAATACCAAGGAGTGATTCTGAAGATCTAAATGTCCAGCCAGCTTGGAGGGGGTTTGGAAAAGGTTGTGTTTTGCAAAGACACTGATACTTTTTAAATTATGTAATGGTCTAAGTGACAAGCCTTTGCCATGAGGCCAGAAGAGGGGTTTTTGACATCAGAAAATGTCATTTGAAGCTGTAGTTTGGGGCAGGAAGGAAAAGAAGCTTTTTACATCCAGACCAGGGCCTTTTTGAGAGGCTGGAAAGGAATTCTTTGACTAAAACATGCCATTCTCAAAGCCAGGGAAGGAGTTCTTTGTCTCTGTGGTAGACAGAGAAGATGTGGGATGGACGCCAGGAAGAAATATAAATTTCCCAGGGGAGGATGCAGACCTGCTGAAGGAAATCAGCATTTGTCCAGAAGACCACGATGGTGGTGCCAAAGGCCAGCACAGTCACTCACCATTGTCTAGGTCCTTTGGAGCCCATTAACTGGCCCCATGCCCCCAAATCTATAGTACTTATATTATCCAGGTAATTGAAAACAAAGTGGGTGTCTTTCTAAAGGATTATACGTATTTTATCTGACTCACTTTTTAAAATATGCAGCATAGATCTAAACAGCAACTCCAAAGGCAGAGCAGGGGTGAAAGGGGTTCAGTTATGATCCAGGTGTAAGAGGATGTTTTGGAGGTTGGAGCAGGGAAGACTGAAGGCAAATGCTGCATTTGAAGACCCACATTCCTATCTGCCTCCTGCCTGAAGCTTCATGCTCTGGAGTCCAGAGAGTGTTGGGTTCGAACTCAGTACACCTGCCCAGGGGAGGTGGTGGCCGAGGCTTGCCCAAAAGGCAGGGGACATGAGTCTGTGGCTCAGGGGAGGCAGGGCCCTTGTGCAAGGGGGAAGCCCCTCACACCTGCATCCAGCAGCAGAGCATAGTAGCAGAATGGACAGCAGGACCCTTGACTCAGGAGAATCCTGGAGCTGCAGGAAAAATTCAGAGAAGGAGAGGAGGTCAGAGCTGACCAGGAGCTTATGTGGCACCTGGTCCAACCCTGTCATCTTACAGGCCAGGAAACTGAGATCCTGAGCTGTAGTATTACTGGCAATTTGAATTTCAGCTTCACTAAACACTGTTGTGTTTATTAAGTAACTGATAAGGTGTGGGGCAGGTTGAAACTAGAATTCAGGCTGTAAAAAAGGCCACCCAGGGAAAAAACAAAAACCATCAACAAAATGAAATGACAAACAGGGAAAAATGTTTGCAGTGCATCACACTAGGAAAGAGCTAACTTATTCAATATATAAAGAGTTATTATGAATTAATAAGAAAAGGACCAACAACTGAACAGAAAAATTGACAAAGGCTGCGTATTGTTTATAGGACAGGAAATTCAGATGGCTCTCAAGCATTTGAGAAGTCGCTCAACTTCACTGATAATAGCAGAAACACAAATTTTAAATGTGAGATGTTTCTTATCTACCAAAAAGTTCCTTATCACCAAGTGTTGCCCAGGGTGTGGGGAAACAGGCACTTTTACCGAGTGTTGGTGAAAATGTAAATTGATGGGGAGTAATTCTGCAATAACTTTCAAAATGAAAATTGCACATTCCCTTTGACTAGCTATTTTACCTCTAGAAATTTTTCCTGTAAGTATGTCAGCACCTCTCAAAATGACCGTATCCAAGGATATTTACTAAAGCATTGGAAAGAGCAAGGGAGTTAAGAGTCAAATAATTAAGAAACTGCTTAAACAGAAGACTTGTTAGATAAATTATAGTACATCTGTATAATAAAATATTACATAGCCATTAAAAAGAATGAAATAGCTATCTGCATTGATATGGAATAAACCCTAATATATGTTGTTAAGTGAAAGAAGTAATTGCAGAACAAATGCTATCATTTCTACAAACAGCACCAAATACATAAGTATGTGTGTGTGTACGTGTATATGCACATATATATCTATATGAAATTGCTTATATATGCACAGATTATCTCTGGAAGAATACACCTACAAAAATTACTAACAGTGGTTGCCTCTGGGAAGGAGAACGAGGGGAGTGGAGGGAGACTTTTCATTGTATGCTCTTTTGTCCATTTTGAATTTTACATCATGTGCATATATTCCTGATTAAAAAATGATAAGCATTCAGCAACCCTGCTATTCACTGAGGAGGGTCTCCAGGCCAATCTCACCTTCTAGAAGTAACATGGGGCTTGTTTCCCAGTGCAGGTAGCCTGAAGAGGCGGGGACCTAGGAATGATGCTGTGTGTGAGGTGGGCTCAGCTGTGAGCTAGAGAAAGCCTGGGGGTGGGGAGTAGTCCGGCCAATCAGAAGGTCTGGGGACTCTCAGATACACTAGAAATAAAACAGAGCATTTGGAGTACCAATCATTCTGGAAACAAATGGCTAATTGGGTAAAATCACAAGCCCATTTCCATGTATCTGTTTGCCTGACCTCTCCCCTAACCCCATCTCCCCCCTGGATAAGGTCTGTGAGGGCAGGGACAGTTTTGTAGTCTTTTTAAGTCTGTGCTGACCCAACCGGGTGGTCCTGAGTGACACAGTGATGGAGTCAGCTGGCTGTGGATTCAGTGGGCATTGCTGACATCACTGTTTTCTCTGACATGAGGTCTACACTGGCAGCAGGTGGTGTATGATTTGGAATGGTGCTGACCCGGGTGTGAGTGTGGACTCTACATCTACGAGGGGTAAAAAGCATAACTTTCCTGAGTGTCACTTTCCAATGAGCACAATGAGGATAATCATGTCTACCTTGCAGGGCTGTCATTAGTCCTGACAATGATGAAGTGTGCGGGGTTCTCAGTCCCTCCTATGTGCCCACGTTGCCTGGTGCACTAAGGTGACATGGTTGGACCATGGCAGATGGTTAAATTAAAGGGCTCTAAGTAGGGGGCCTAGGTTTGAATCTCAGCTAGGCAAATTATAGGCTGTGGGACTTAGGGTAAGTTACTTAACCTCTCTGTGCTACAACATCTGTAAAACTGGGTTAATAATAATCCCAGCTTGTCGAGAGTTGTTGTGAGGATAAAAATAAGATATATGTAATGCTATAAAGTACTTAGCACTCATCGAGCCTGACATGGAGTAAATAATCAAGAATATTAGCTGTTATTCTTATCATTTTTATTGTTATTTCTTTTTGGTAGCTATCCAGTATAAGGATTGAACCTTGAACCTTGGTGTTATCTACGCTCTAACCAACTAAGCTAACTGGCCAGCCCAATCATTCTTATTTTGAAACAACGTGATCAGTTTAGTTAGTCTAGTCAGTTTAAGATCGAGTTAACTTCATCTTAAACAAGTCTGGTCATCAGGTTTCTTTTTTTTTGATCCCCCCAGTGGGAGGTACTGGAATTGGCATTTCCAGTGTGGGCAGGTTACACTTTCCAGAGATGTGGCTGATCAGTTTAGTTAGTCTAGTCAGTTTAAGATCGAGTTAACTTCATCTTAAACAAGTCTGGCCATCAGGTTTCTTTTTTTTTGATCCCCTCAGTGGGAGGTACTGGAATTGGCATTTCCAGTGTGGGCAGGTTACACTTTCCAGAGATGTGGCTCAGGCAGATGGGCAAAATGCACCCAACCAGGCTCACCACTGTCTCCCAGGAAACTGCGTCCCATCTGGCAGTGCCCATGCAGGACCATGGAAGGCTTATTTCAAAGAAATTAAAAAATCCTGTGCAGTTCAGTGAGGAACATGGAACATTTGGAGGAGTCAGAGAAGAAGATGAAAAGAAGTGCAGAAGACCTCGGTGGAAGGTAGCACTGTCTGTATCTTGGGAAAACTGTGGATTTTTCTGAGATTCTGAGTCCAAAGGGAAGGGGAGGCCCTTTTGGGAATCTGTTGCATTTTGGATCTCTTTCCAGGAAAGAAACATTATGGAAATAGACAAGAAAGATGGTGGGGGTAGAAAACCTCTAGACAGAGCAACTTGAAGAGTGCAGGTGATTGCAGAGGTTAGAGAAACTGGGTCTGAGAGGGTTTAACAGAGGCAAAAGAATTCCAAAGGGGTGGCCAGGACACCGTGGACCTGATGATTGAAATAACATCAGGATGGAGATTTACTAGAGGAAAATAATAACAACAGTAACTCACCAGCCCCTCCTCCCAAATTAGATGCTACACCTCCACTGCACCAGTAATGAGCAGAAGAAATGTTTTGGGAGATGAGGGGGGTGAGGTGGAAGACAGTCAGCGTTGGGTACACATGTCAATTAAAAAACAAAAA
>NW_007731078.1:73955-82655 GCF_000696425.1 Galeopterus variegatus | reverse complement strand
TGCTGGACATTTGATCAGAACTTGGTGTAATTTATTGCTTTTTGATTTGGATGGTTCCCAAAATGCATTTCCCTTAAATCTCAAGGAAGAAAGCTGCTCCTCCTCAAACGTGTCCCCTTCTTTTGAATGTTTATAAGACAGAAGCATGGAGGTCCCTTCCCTGAATGTTCCTGACCTCTGCAGACGTCTCTTATAGGATCACTTTAATCCTGATGTGTTTGCTAGGATAGGTGGGAGTTTCTGAAATTGTCTTAACCCTGAATCTGTAGGCTCCCAGATGCGACCAGTTGAATCAGAATTTAGTCTAAGGCCATTTTTCACAGAGCCGAGCGACCTTGGGCCAGGCCTCTGGAGGTGCCCCGTCAACAGGAGGACTGAGGACAGACTCAGCAACACCCAGCTTGGGCTCTTTACGGTCACTGGAGGCCCCTCCAACCTGAATCATTCCAGAAGCACAATTGAATCTCAGCGCCCTTGGCACTATGAGAGGAGAAATCGAAAAAGGATCTAGGTTCAAGCCGTGACTTAATTATGATGATTATTTTTTATTTCACCACCATGAAATTTCAACCCGGGGGTGGCCGAGAGCCGAAGGCCGTACACCCTGGAATCTGAAACCGATTTTGTAAGCCCTTCCTCACGGCCTCCAAAGTTTAAATATTAATTTGCCTGTAATTGGCGGGGAAAACAAACAGGCAATTAAAAATGCTACAAAGCTGACTTTCTCTTTCCTCTGCTCTCCCCACCCTTTTCATTTCGCTGCCGCCTAGAACTGGCAGTAAGACAATGGGACCCCGAGCTGTGTGGAATTCTAAGACCGGGCTTGCCTTAAAGCTACAATATGGATTTAATTTATATGCAAATGCAAGCAATAAAAAGGCAGACACTGTAGAAATTATAGGGTCCCCCCCCCCTCCTTTTCTTAGGAGATGCTCAAACCCTTTCTCTCCTCTTCCAGCTAAGACCTAATTACTATTGGTTCCTGCTACCTCCCTCCTCTCCTCCTGCCCACTCTGGGTGTAAACTGGACCATTTAAGAAAAACAGCAGAATACTGGGAACAAGAGAAAGAGCATCAGGATAATTTCACAGTCTGACTCCGTCTCTTCTATCTCCTCCCCGCCCCCATCCTCCGCCCCATCCGCTGGGCTGTCCTGTTGACCAGCAGAACGCAAAAGTGATCAAAGCCAGCCGGAAGCCTTAAGTAGGCCCAAATGGGGGCTAAAGTATGTTAATAGAGGAGCTAAATATACTTTAATCCTGTTATAATACAAGGTAACTTAGAGGCAGGGAAAGGGCCTGGTGGCTCTGGCAGGGGGCGGAGGGGGGCTGGGGACCCCTGTGAACCCTCAATAGAAGTCGCTTCCTATTCTCTCTGTGGCTGGGGGTGGGGTGGGGCCTTCTTCCTCAGATGCCCACACCAGCCCCGCCTGCCCCGTTTACTGAGTGTCAACAGTTGGGTGAGCAAGACTTCTCAGCCCTTAGATCAGCATCCTGTGACCTTCCACACTGAAGCACGCACCATTCAGTCGAGCCTTCCAGCTGTTGCCTGAATGATGAACGCTTTTTTTCTTTTTTTTTTCAGAGTAGAGCATGGCTTAGGAGAACACTAGGCAACAGTTTTAAATTATGTCCTTACCACCACCCAGCTTGCTCTGCAGATCCTGTGGGGACCTGTGCAAAGCTGGCCTGGTCTAGCCTGGGGAGAAGCTATGTGGGCTGACAGATTTGGGGAAGAACTAGGCAGGCTTTGGAAGAGAAACCAGCCTCTCTGCCCATTTTTAGAGCCACGACTTCTACCAGGCTAGCCTCTGTATGGTTTTAGAGAGGCGAGAGGGAGCCCATGTTGATTCCCTGCTCTCGCTAACAGAGGGGCCTGGAGTCCTCTGTCTTCCATCTGTCTCTGGGCTCTGGACTTGGGTGCTCTGGGGGATTCTAGAATGTCAGGGAAGCTGTTCTGGGTAGATTCTTCTGGGCCAGTGTTCACGCCTCGACAATGGCAGAGGAGACTGATGTAATTTTACAGCAACAAAGGTTGCAGTGAGGCCCACCTCCCTCCGTGGGGCTCAAAATCTGAAGGGTGGAGTGGGGGAGGAGCAAGTGGTCCCAAATATCTCTCCGTTAAGTACAAATTACATACTGGATATACTAAGTTTTAATGGTGTATTTTGAGTGTGACTGGTTTCGTGAGAACATCAGTGCTGAGACTATGACACAGGCAAACAAAAAAGAATTCAATCCCCACAGAATATGTTCTGTTTGAATTCAGGCACATTGTTCTCTCTTTTTTTCCCACCTCTTTTTTCATACCTAGTTCTCTTCCTTTTTCAAAGTCCTCACTTGAATGCTATAAGCAGCAGGACCCTTGTGACACATTGTATTTGAGGGTTGTTGATGTTGTGAAGTTGGCCAGAAAGTGTATGAACAACTAGGTCCTGAAAACTCAGCACTGATCAAAGAGGTCTTTTCTGTCTCCACTCCCTACAGTCCTGCCCCCACCCCCCAGCCAGGCCTTGGTTTCCTGGTCTGTAAAGTGAAGGGGTTGTAAAGTTGTCCCTAAACTCCCCCTCTGAGGCTGCTGACAGTCGGGTGGCTGTCTGTCTAGCAATATCTGCAGCAAATGTACACATGGATCTGGAATACAGCAGGCACCGAATTTGTGCCTGGTGTTGACGTGTGGAATATTTCACCCCAACAGAGAAGAGAAAGGGGCCTTTGGAGGGGAAAGAGAACCCACAGGCTTCAACATAAGAGAGATGATTTCATTCTGGCTCTTCCACTTACTTGCAGTGTGATTTGGAGCAAATTCTTAACCTTTTCACACTTGGTTTATATAATCTGTAAAGTGGGGGCAAGAGTACCTATCTTTTGGAGTGGTAAGGATCAGATGAGATAATACCTCTGTCCTGCCCGGTGTGGTGCTCAGAGCCTGGTAAGTACCTACTGAGGGTTATCTCTTATTACTACTGGACTGACTCAGACAGAATGTTGCTACTCCTATGTTATCAGATGGAAGTCCACTTTTGTATGTTTAATGCTTATTTATTTCAGCAAGAGGAACATGTAATGATCTGCCCGGAGCCAGTTCTGAGTGATCCTCTCCCCCCATCATTTTTTCCTACCAGAGGCAAGGGCATTGGTGTTGCTAAAATCTGGCTTCAGCGTTGATGCTGAGGTCTTTGGTCCTGAGGCCGATCTAAGGGTCTCTCACATTCTGCTTATCTTCAGTTCTGCCTTTCTTTGAAAATATCTTCCTCAAGTCCTGGCATAAGGCCTTGCTAAACCTACAGGGGAAAATAACCATTTGCAAATGTCCCATCCATGAGGTCTTTGGTCCTGAGGCCGATCTAAGGGTCTCTCACATTCTGCTTATCTTCAGTTCTGCTTTTCTTTGAAAATATCTTCCTCAAGTCCTGGCATAAGGCCTTGCTAAACCTACAGGGGAAAATAACCATTTGCAAATGTCCCATCCAGCCAATACTTTCTATTTCTTGCTTGAGTAAAACCCCCACCCCCCTGCCCCAAACAACAAATCTTGAGGCCTGAGTCATCATTTCTGTTCTTGCAGCAACTCATAAAATGGTTTTAATTATCTGGTGTTTTTCCAAGTAAACAAACTGACTGAAAGAGAAAACAACATTTCATTTCTATTGGATTAAGTTGGGAAAAATCCCAGCACCATGACCGCTGAGACGTCAGTGACCTGGGGCTTCTGATGCTGTCCTGTTCTTGTGCCTGTCCTCTCTGAACAGTAGCAGCAAGGAAATAGGAACCAGCCCAGGGAGATGACAAGAAAACGGAAAACGTAACCTCAGTAGAGGATTCCAGATCCCAGCTGAGAACCTGGAGTTATTTTGGTAACAGTTTTGCCAGGGGAAAAATATGCAAAGATCTTTGTTTCCACCATAAACAAACACGGTATTCTCCTGACTACACTATGACCTGTGAAACATCCTCTGGTTGACTTCCAAAACGCTGTCACAAATATATGAATAGTAATGGCCGATTACTGAGCAATCCCTCTTCTTCCTTTATTTAAACTCTTTATGTTCCACACATTCATTAACATTTCCCTGCATGTCTCATTATTATCTCATCAAACATTTATTACTTCAAGATAGATAATTAAAATTTTATACAGTTATTTCTCTGTATGACAATCCAATAGATTTCAAATACCCCACCCTCTCCAGCACTCATATGCACCCTCACAATTGGGTCGTAAAAGTCATGAACTTTCAATTCAATGTGCAGAAAGCATAGGAACAAAATCTAAAATTCATTTTGAATGGGAGTTTAGTTTCCTGAATAATGACTCAGTTATCATAATTGTTAAAAAATCATAGACAAGAGGTCTCGCAGGACAATCCTTGTTCTTCATCAAATAAAATAAGTGGACTCCACTGATAATATTATGAGATAGACAAACAATGTACATGAGCGGTTTTAAGGCCTGAACTGGATTTGTTAAATTTGAGTACTCCCAGACAGCAGATGCAATAAATTCAAAAAGATTAGCAAAGAATTACTCTCTTTCCAGGATGCATATTACATTTAGGATTAGAAATCCTGATATGGATTATATATCACACATATTGCACAGGGCACAGAAGTATCAAATTCATCGCAACTAGGGTGAGATCTTGTTTTCACTGGAATTTAAGAATGTAGGGTGGTTTTCGGCTACTTACTGCTCGGGAGAGAATTTCCGGGAGGGAAGAATGTCCAGCCTTAACTAGCCAGTGGCCCCTTGCTTTTCTTGTGCCGTTTCCCTGCCCAGACTCCAGCTCGAGGAGAAAAATTATCTAAGACCATACCCAGCTCTGAGGGGCTTGGTTTTTAATTTCTTAAACTGCTTGAATTTGGTTTTTGGAGGTACAAATCTTTTCTTCTCACCGAAAAATAATCCGTGCTAAGCGCAAGGAAATTTAGACTGTTTTCACATTTCTTCCACAAATATGCAAACCAGAAAGATGTAGGTTTAATCTGTCTAACAAATGAAACTGATTTATGCCACTTACTTTGGGAAAAATACTAGTGCTATCCTTCAATTGATTTTTTTCCCCGATCCAAAGAAGGGAATGGCTACGGACTGCCAATCTCTGTCTTCTAAATCGGAAAAGCATCACTTGATAAATTTGGGGGCCTTTCACACAGAGCCAGTTCAGGTTTCAACATCTTTCACCAAGAGAGCGTTTGTACTAGACTTGGGGTGACAGTGGTCAGTCAGATGGGGCAGGGACAGCCAGGGGCTGTGAGCTGTGGAAGGAGAAGGACCGCCTGCCGTGGACTTGTCTTAGCAGGCACTCAGGCTTTTGAGCGATTGTGTGTGAGCACCTGGGTCTGTTCGGAGACAATGGACAACACTACATCTGGCCTCGGACACCCACTTATGGACATTAAATCTTCTCTTTCTCCTAGGCCATCCACATGTTCTTAGTGGCAACCACACATCCCAGCTACAAGAATGTATTCACACATGAAATGGGTCAGAAAAAGACATGATCCCTGCCCTCAAGGAGCTTTAATTCATTACTTTTTATTGTGCTCCCATTAGGTGTTGAACAAATGAAAAAGTTCCTGCACAATGCAGGTACCTTATAATTCTGCCTCAAAGCGTTTGGTATAGTTTATGATTTTAGGAGGTCTGTGGGGTTTGGAGGTCTCAAGGGCGGCTTGGGGAAGGGAGATTGGGTGACAGCCGAGCAGAACTGGAACGGTGGCAAGTCTCTGAAGAACACAAAGGATGCTCTGTGTTAGAGTCCTGAGGAGCCGGGCCACACCTTTGTCAAGTCCTTACTGGGTGTCTGCAAGGTGAGCAAGGCAATCAGAGACCTTCTCAGCCATGTAGAGTATAAACCCTCTGAGAGAGGAGTAGAGTCTGATTCATTTGTAACTCCCACCCTGATTGCTTAGGGGACAGTCACACAAAAACTGTATATGGGTAACTGGATTAAATTCATCTTTGCCCATCTGGGTGTTCTTTGCAAAAGCCCATCAAATCCCCTCACCCCATTTTGTTTCTTGCTGTTTTTAGCATCTTCCTCTTTTGTTCTGAAGACTTTGGAGTCTTTCCTTCAAGATGCTCATGTCTTGGGTTTCAGCCATCCTTCCTTATGCTGCAGTGTGCTGGTCTAGCACCATCTATGAGTCTTTCTCAGTGTCCTTGGGGTCTAACAAAGTTAGGTTTTTTGGGGGTTGGATGGGGTGACAAGAGAAGTATCTGTCCTACAAGGCTTTACTTTTGATTGGGGAGATGACTGATTGTTGGCACCTGTGAGGTTGTTCTTACAATGAACCTGTGAGGGAGGTATTATATTATCACCGTTTTTTGGGGGTTGGATGGGGTGACAAGAGAAGTATCTGTCCTACAAGGCTTTACTTTTGACTGGGGAGATGACTGATTGTTGGCACCTGTGAGGTTGTTCTCACAATGAACCTGTGAGGGAGGTATTATATTATCACCATTTTGAAGCAAGGAAAAGTGAGTCTTCAACTGGTTTTTAAGCTGCCGAAGTCACACAGCTAGTGCCTGAGTGACACAGCTCTCTCATTCAGATTTGCCGAGGGGCATCCAGAACACTTGTGGTGTTCTGCCCCCAGTGGCCTGTGAGTTTCTCCTGGGGCAGGGATCCAGTATGATTCATCTGCTGCACATACCTGGCACAAAACCACCTTCAGTCAGGATGTGGTGAGTCAAGGAATAGCTCTCCCATTGTGGCTGGTGCTGGGAGAGCAGTTATAAGAGGGTCGCCTACTGCAGGAACAGACAAGCGAGTGCCAGAACAATCTAGCACAAGCGAAACCAGCTCCTTGATTCTAGGCATGGGGCTCAGTCTCCTTGTCACTTCACGTATTCAACATATTGACAGTACAACTCTAACTGTAGCTTCAGTGCTTATGGGTGGAAAAGAAGCTTCGAGCTAAAAATTTGCTTTTTTAAAAAAAAGAGAAAAAAAATCATCAGATTCATGGAGTGGTTAACACCAAGATAGAGCTTTGTATGCTGAAATAAAAATAATCCCACTTTTATCTTCACGACTTTGAAGTCATGCTGCAAATGGAAAGCAAGAACTGTTGTCTGAGGTGGGGAAATGAGGTGGGAAGCCCAACACCAACCTGGCACCCAGACTTGGAGAGCTCCAGGGAAGTCAGAGGGATCATTCTGTTCATAGAATTACAAATGGACAGAGCTTAGAGCTGGACTTAAAAATACCATCTAGACCCATGTTTCCTAAGGAATGGTGTATGCATTCCTGGTAACAAGAATGTGAACATTTTATTTTTTAAAGTTTATTTACTATTTTAATATGTAGTAGACAAGAATAACTACCACATCAATCCCTGATTTGAGGCTATTATTGCTTAGGATAAGCCTTGTAAAAAAAGTGAATTATTTAAAAGAGAAGTAGTGGGTCAGGGGTTATGAGCAAATGGCAAAAAACACGAAGTCTGGGAAACTTAATTTTTGTAGCTAAGGAGAAAGACCCAGCAAGACTCTTATCAAGGCCACTCAACACACTGGTGGAAAAGCTGTGACTTGAGTGCATGTCTTCTGACTCCCTGGCTGGTGGAATTCCTAGGAGGAAATAACATCTTCCCAGTTTCCCCAGCTGTGTTCATGCTGTTCCATCTGCCACTACTCTGTCATCCTTCCATGCAATAAACGTTTGCTGGGCCATAGTGGCCAGGTATTGGGTGGGGTAGAGAAGCTGTGGGAGGGTTATGTCATTCTTCCTGCCCCCAAGAAGCTTCAACCTATTGGTGAAGCAAGACACTCACAGGAATCAGGGTTGATCACTACACACTTCTGATCCTCTATCCCCATCAGTCTCCCATCTATGGTTACTTATTTATAAACCATGTACATCTATTTCTGTACTAGTGTGATGCTCAGAATCAATTTACACAAAATAGAAACCAATGAGGGTGAGCTAAAGGTAGAGATAGTAGTCCTTTTAAATTTATCAATGAGACAAAAGGAACTAAATATAAAAATGCAATAATACACAAAGGAAACTAAATACTATAGAAACTAAAGACAATGTGATAAAGGTGAATTAAGTACTATTTTTAATTTTAAAAAATAATTTTATTTGTTAACAATAAAAAAGACATTTTGTTCTTGCTCAAAATTATCATTAGTTTTAGGGAAATGTATTTGAATATGTTTTAATGTTGGTTTAACCCTGTAATAGAGCATTAGATTCAATGTTCTGCTTCTAACTTCTTTTTTTTTTTTCTACTTAGTTTTAATGGTTATCAGAGCTGAAAAAAGGAATCTTTACAAAGACATACAGATCCACATGGAAGAAATGCAATGCTGGTTGTGCTTACTAAATCAAAATGCTCATTTAAAACAAAATGCCATCCAGCAATTATGCAAAGGTTTTTACTGAAATTCATCTAGTCAGCTAGTCAGTTTCCATCTTCCTTAATGTCAGTTCTTGTAAACTAATCAAAAGTTATATTTTTAACAAATGAGTTCAAGATCCACTGAAGCTCTTTTTTCAGAAAATTTTTAAATAGGTTAGAAAATTGTTTCCAAGTTTTTAAAGTCCACAAATATTAGAGTTTTTTAAAAAAAGATATCATATACATTATCTCAGAGAATAAAATCAAGCAAATATGGAAAAATTCCCAAACATCAGTGCTTAAAGTACTTTCACTACATCACACATTTCTTTGTCAAAACAATTAT